>NC_081574.1:8078851-8297333 GCF_022355385.1 Mustela nigripes | reverse complement strand
GGAGGGAGACAGAGACCCGGACGGACAGAAGGAGGGAGACAGAGACCCGGACGGACAGAAGGAGGGAGACAGAGACCGGGACGGAGAGAAGGAGGGAGACAGAGACCCGGATGGAGAGAAGGAGGGAGGAGTAATGAAGACCCGAGAGAGAAAGGAAGGCGAGGCCTGCTGGGGATGCTCAGGCTCAAGATGCCCCAGGCTGTAAGCTTCCCCTCGCCCGGCTGAGGAGCGAATCTGCCTTTAAAGCCCGGAATGCTGAAGTCAGCAGTCTGTGAAAAGCGCTGCCGGAATTTATTACAAGCTCCTTCTTTTCCAACTCTCTAGTCCTTGCCTTCCACTCAAAGGGGCACTCTGCCCATCACTAGCATTTGCAGTCTTTCAAACCCTTCCACTTACCAACTGTGAACTCTCCATCTCTCTCTCTCTCACACACACACACACACACAATCTCTCTCTCTCTCTCTCTCTGTTTCTCCCCCAGAGCTCAGGGCTCAGTCTGGACTTCGTCATTATCAGCAAGGCCAGTAAATTCCCTATCCAACCAAGTAGACTCCCTCTCTAAAGAGGGATAATACTTTCCGCATCATAATTTAGCTGCCTTAAAATGAGACGGGAGGAAGGCAAGATTGCAATAATTAGGAATCACCAATACCAGGCTCTTTGATTTAAAACAGGTCTCCATCCATGCCCCCCAATCCTGGTTGTTCAATTACCGCCATCTCTAGGAGACTTCCCATAATGACTCCTCTAAAATCCCTGACCAATTTCTCATCACCAATTCCATTTCAAACCTGCTAGAATCTTGGCAGGTGATTTCTACAACTCCTAGAAAAGATCGAGATTATCAGGCCGGTAAGCCCCCCATTTTCCTTTAATCTCTTATTCTCAAAAATAACCATCTTTTTATCCCAGAGGGAGAACTGCCCTTTTCCTCTCAATCTCCCACTGAGCACCATAGTCGTAATTCTGAGGTTGAATGAGGTGCTTTGATCCTTGAGATCTAAATAAGATTGGCTCAAACTCCATATTTACACTCGGCTGAAGTCCAAAGTCCTTCAAAAAGTTTCTAGAAATTTACAAAGGTCCTGAATTCTCCAGGCTGCCTCAGTAGCAGACACCCCCTCCCTCTGTATTACTCCTATTATGCTGACCCAGAAGTGACATCTGGACTTCAAAACAAAAAAGGAAAGGAAAGAGGGGAAAAAAAGAGAAAGTGTTGTTGAGTCTCACTGAAAAGGCCAAGTGACATCATTCTGGCCAACGGGAAGGAAGCAGCCTTCTGGGGACAGGATCTGGGAATGCTTCCTCCTCCTGCTGAAAAGGGTGGGCTGGGGAGGGCAGCAGCCCTTCCTCACAAGCCCCCGCCCCCGCCCCGGGTTGAAGGTGGATGTGTCTGGAGCAACAGTAGCTGTCTTGGGACCACAAGGCAACTAAAAAGTTATGACATTTTGGAGCTACTGAACCAAGGCCTGCAGTTTCTACACTTACTATTTGGCGCAAAGAAGAAGAAAAGGAAGGAAATCTCTTTTGTCCTAAAACTACCAAGTTTTCTCTTCTTTGCTACTGCAAGCACTTACAGCTGCAGTGAAGTTTTAGAATCACGGTGATCATAACCCTCAACCTATGAACTGCAGACTTCAAAGATGTCCGATCCAAGTATTACCTTTACTTTCCCTCTGGGAAATGGGGCACCTACACCAGCAAGTGCCATCAGGGCTAGAGACGCAGGGGTGGGCAAGTCAGTTGACAGTTACTTTACCTGTGCCCAGGAGAAAATGGTGAAGATGGTGGGGGGGCCTGAAGCCCCTTCCTCGGAGTGCGGCCTCCTGTGACAGCATGCCCTCAAACCACCTGACTCCTTGAAATTTGCCCTGAATACAGAGACGGGCCAGATCTCTCAATCTGTCCTGATTCTAGGAAACCCGACTATTTGTAACAGACGGACGGAACGGCTCGCCCACCTGAGCCATGCAGGAGTCCCAGACTCCCACTCCTCACCCTCGCCCATGATCCAACGTGACGATATTTTAATTGCTACAGTCTATCATATAAACTCAGTGTAAGGCTGGACAGATTAATTCTGAAAAAAAAATTTTATATATAAAGACCTACTATTTAAAAGGCAGCAGAAAGGGCGCCTGGGTGGCTCAGTGGGTTAAGCCACTGCCTTCGGCTCAGGTCATGATCTCAGAGTCCTGGGATCGAGTCCCGCATCGGGCTCTCTGCTCAGCAGGGAGCCTGCTTCCTCCTCTCTCTCTCTCTGCCTGCCTCTCTGCCTACTTGTGATCTCTGTCTGTCAAATAAATAAATAAAATCTTTAAAATAAATAAATAAATAAATAAATAAATAAATGGCAGCAGAAAACAATAAATTTTGGTTCGGTCATAAATGAATTTTATACCTCCATTAAAAGTGATGCTGTACAAGCAGTTAGGGGTTTCCTGGGATGCTCAAAGTAGTATATTTGTTGACATGACTGGTGATTACATGGCTGTTCATTTTATGCAAAATTCTTTGAGCTGTATATTTATGTTTTATGTACTGTTCTAGATTTATAATATATTTCACAATATAAAGGTTTAAAATATTATAAAGAATATTAGTGACATGTAAAAAGGCTAAAGATATCTTAAATAAAAAAGCAGGTTACACAACAATGTATACAACGTCCAGATTTTTTACCAAACGGATATATCCTACCTGTTAAAAGGCAAGTCATCTGTAAAGACTGTGGAAAATACATACTTCCAAAACATTTAAAAATAAATACGAGGTCACACATAAGATCATCTTTTTTACAACTTTTTTTACAACTCTTTATATGAACCACTGGGAAGTAACAGACTAGTTGGACGAGTATACACAAGGTACATCTGTGCACCAGAGTTTTCTTCCATTTAAGTTATGATCAGCATAAGACTTATTTTAAACAGCGAGGGCTCTCTGCAAGTCATCGTTGTTTTAGAAGTTTGCTTTTTTTGTTAAATTTCTTCATTAAAATAATCTGTGACACTAGTTAACAATGTCAAAGCAATGTTTAAAGTGGTCAGAAGAAACCAATGATTTTTTCTGTTGCCCTGGGCCTTTATTATTATAATGGATCATGTTCGTGAAGACATCACAACATTATAAACAATTGCCATAAAAAAGCAGATTATACCATGTAAAATGATCTACTATATCCTTGTTACGATGACTTTACTGTACCACTGGCCCAGGATTAGTATTGAAAATACATTGTATATAAATTATAAATTATATAAATTATTTTGAGACAAGGTCCCTAAACAGGCCAATATCCCATCACACAGTCTTAGTCCTGTAAGTCACTAAGATGACTTTTAAAGGTTAAAAAGTCAAAAACAACTTTGGGACTTGAATCTGCCATGGATTTGACAAACGGTTTCATGGGGCATAAACCGGAAAAAAAAATATTTCAGGAAGGAAGAATACTTTCTTTCTTCATTTATAGAATAACAACACTTTAATCTGCACAATGAAAGATACTCCAATTTCATCCAGAACATACAATCAGGGAGTAATGCTCAAGTGTTCCAAGATTAATGTGAAAATGGGTTCAACTTAGAAACACAGTACCGCGAAGGCTCTAACATCAGCCGCCCTCATTACTTACAGTTTGCGAAACTGACGAGAGCAAATGCCAATCAAATAAGTAACTTGTATTTAGATAACCCGGGTCCAGTGGGGAGTTTCTGAAAAAGAAATTACTATTTCAATGCCAAGTCACGCTTGCAGCTTTGAACAAGTAGCAAAACACGGGCATGTTTCTCAAATGGATTTCACAGCATCAGTGCAAAAGCCGGAGGGGATGGCTTAGTTTTTTAAGCCTCAGATTTGAAATACCTAGACTCCCCGCAACTACGGCGTTAAATCCTCTGTGGAACCACAGCTTCAAATGCTATCAGGAGAGACTCAACTCTTCATCCCTCTGAGGCTGATAAATTGAAAGCCATGAAGTTTAGAGGGAATGGAGGGGTGCCTGCAGCCTCTCGTGCCCCCCTGCACACCCCACACAGGAAGACTCCATTTGTAACATCGCTTAATGTTCCGTTTGAGGCTGTCTCCTTGGTAAGACTGGATGATGATGTTTTTAAGACATTCGGAAATCTCACAACCCAGCGATGGACCATTTTTATAAACACTTAAACCAAATTTTAGACAGCTCCTAGTGGAAGGAAAACCTGACTTTTAATTCCCATTTAAGACAGTCAAGGAAATGCTAAGTACTTCCTTTAAAATGCATTATAGGTATCTGGCCAACTTTTTATAATTCCTGTAGAAATTTCCGAATCGCAGATTGCCTTCTTTTTGCTGCTTTGTACATTTCTGGACCACCTTCTCCCTGACATCACTGAAGGGATGCTGGGTAAGTGCCAATTAAAGAAAAGAATTTTATTCAATCTGCAAAGTACTCTGCCTTTCTCTCACATCCCCTCCCTCATTTGCAAACCTTTAGAAGACAAAGTAGAACACTCTAATTTTCTCGGGGTTTCAGATAAAGGGAGCCTCAGGAAGATTAAATGAGTCCACCAAGGCTGATGGGTTGTTGGCCTACGTTTTAAAAATCTACGTCTTTAGAATCTCCCTAGAGTCTATTCTATCCTACTGACAGTTTAAAGTTCTACTTAGCAACATAAACATCTTACCAAAGAAAATTATGTAACGGGGTCTAAACTTAAAAAAAATAAATAACAAATAACTAATTCTTCTACCAGTAAAGCTACATATTTCTGCTGGTATGTATAATAAATAATTTAAAAGAATGAAAAACTGGAGAGGACGCTAGGAAAACCCTGGACCGTTATTTTTTAAAGGTCTGTTACCTAATTAATTTGTTGATCTCTCTTTTCATTTAGATTTACCTCAAAATAAAGCATAAGGATCGAGTTATATGAAAACTTAAGAATAACATGAGGGTACTTCCGAGACTAAATTCAAAACTATTCTCCAAATGTTGGTCAACAAAAAATCAATCCGTTAGGAATCCGAATACCCTGAGTATGTCAACATCTTTAAGACAAAGCTCCAGACATGACTCTAAGTTTAGGTTAACTGGATAGCAGACCCACTGGGTATTTTAACAGATGCTAAAAAGCCTCCCACTAAGTCAGATTCGTTGATGGTGGCATATTAATTATCCTAATTATAAATACCCTTGGGGAAGCAGACCTATTGAGACTCTTTCCCAAACATTCCCACTTCAGTATAATTTAGCTGTTTGCCTTGAACCAACAGATGAGTTGCATTTCTCTATTAGGAATTTTGAGTTCAAATGGGGAGACAGTAGGTACTATTGAAAAAAAATAGGCTTAGTGGAGGTAACAAAGTTCAGGCTCTTTTGGCCAGAAGAAACACAAATGACGTCATTACAAGGTAGGACCTACAGGAAGCAGTGGGCACTGAGACCAAACCTTCATGCATTGTATTACACAATTTTTTGCTGAAGCCACGTCCTGGCTCCTCATACAGCAAAAACGCCAAGGCTCAGTTCAGGTGCTAATGAAAATTAATTTAAAGCACAATGTATGTTTGCCTTGCTTTCTTATCCTATTTCACCCCCTCCTTTAAATTTCCCATGGCATTAGCTTATCCTGATTATACCAGCAGAGAGGACTTGTTCCTCCTCCAAAATCCCATAGTGGGAATTTATAACACTTCTCTTCAATTGCACTTTTCCTGCCTTGGGATACTTCTTCCAGACCATCTTAAGCTGTTTAAGTTGTGTATTTGATTTCATAGCAATGAACCCTTGAAGATTTTGAAAAACCTCGCAACTCCCACCAAGTTAATGCTTTAAAAGTCCAGGTAAATCTGTAAATGCTTGTCAGAATTACTTGATGATGTGGCTTCCTTTGGCAAAAGTCAGGTATTCCAGAGCCCCAAAGGGATTCCTGGCTCACGCTGGCCCGTGTGCTTAGACAACCACAGTCAAAATGAGCGATCTCTACCATGCGTGTTGTTAAAAACAAGATACCAGGTCTAAAAATGAAGTTGCTTATGCTACAGCTTCTATCACCAAACCAAGAGTTGATTATAGTCTTGGCTCTTCCCAGAAACAGAACCTTAACCCACTCAACCAGGAATCTCCAGTCAGGTGATCCACCTGGTGGTCCCCCAATGTCCCCAGAAAGGAAAATAACCTTGGAGTAATTAACCCACTTTTTTGCCTGCTCTAACTTTCCTTGTCCCCACCCCATTCTTCCTATAGACGTCTGAATCTGTGCAGCTCGTCCGAGCTCCCTTCCATCGGCTAGATTGGATGCTGCCCAATTTGAATCAATTTTTGTCAAACAAACTCAAATTTTTCAATACGCCTCACTTTATCTTGTAACAGTTCTGGGGTCAGAAGAGAGAATGGAAGGAGGAACAAGCAACCACGGGAAGGTACCTGTGAGTCCCAAGAGCTCCGCCGTTTTCCTGCTGCCTCTGCACACGCTGGGAGGATCCTCATGGATCCGCAACTTTTGCATTAGGAGCTTTCAGACTTCATCTGAGAGTTCCTTCTTCCGGGCCAGGTCCGACCTAGAAACCGGACCGGGTCTGACTTTGAAACCAAGCTAGGTGCCCCTTGGAAACTGGACCGGTCTGACTTGGAAACTGGGCTAGGTCCTAAACTGGCCGTAGAGGGACTGGATCTGGCTGAATTGGGTCCAGTGTGAGGCTTTGGGTGAACACAGTTTTGTTTTATAGCCGAATAAGCAGGGTGAGCTTACCAAAAATAATCTTGAATTGGGGCAGCTACAATGGAAAACTTTAAACTACTTTACACAACCTTATCTATTAAGGAGCTGCCCTAAAATAAAAGGGGTCTCAGAGAAGCACTATCATAAAAGGGAGAAGGAAGATAATTTTTCCTCCTCCATAGTTTCTGGGGACCAGCTGGGACACTCCACTCTGCAGCCTACACACAGAATTATAGGGAAACTGGCAGAAGCTGGCAAATGGCAAGAATTCTTACCAAAATCAGCTTTCCCAGATCTCCATCTGCGGTGTCTGGTGAGAGAGGGAGATGAAATTCTACTTTGTCCCTTCCTTTCCAGATTCAGATTGGCAGGCAAAAAAGAATCCAAGAATTAGGCCTTTGAATTTGTGCCGCAAGGATTTGCTTTTAGGTACCCACCGGCTGTGAATCCTTCCTCTCCTGGGTACAGCTGCTGCCTTCCTGTTTGTCCCCTTTTGTGTCTTGAGAACTTGGCTTGGCACCTGTCAGGCTTGGGCCCAAAACACGGCCATGCAGAAGAGCAGGTTGCTCTCAGTGTGCCCTACTGGCGGTTGCCAGCTCTCGGGAAAATTCGTCTTTCTCTCTTTTGGTTATCTTTGAGAGTGGCTCTGGATCTTGGGAGGGTCATATTCGTTGCACACTTTTTGAGGGTGCCCCTTATATGGAAGGGTTGTTCAATACAATACGGTCAGAAGCATTTACTGTTTGTCTCAGCTGAGGCCCGTGGAGATATTCAAAAGGATTGTTTTTAGTGTAGCTCTATGGTCAGAAGGAGGCCGCACTGAAAACTGATCATCAGAACTCGACAGGAAGTTTTTCGGCCTTCTCCCCTTGGCTGAAATGAAGCTCTGTACCCAGAGGGAAAGGAAAGCCTGCTGAAGCCTTTGTAAAAAGATTTCTTAAAACTTTGCAAAGATACACACAGCCCTAAAGCTAGGACACAGGAAAATTCTGATTTCCATCTCGGTCAAAAATAGTCTCCCTGATATAGAGCTGCAAATTGAGGCTCTCGGAGCTGAAAGGGCGGGTCAGCCAAGGAACACCACCAGGATGGAACCCAATTCTTTGGCCCCGGGACCCTGGGCCAAAGCGCCCGCAGCTCCCGCGGCCCCGGCGGCCGGGTCTCGCGAGAGTCGAGGGAGCCGGGCCGCTCCCCGGGGAGTGGCCGGGGCCGCGGGCTGGGCGGGGCGCCGGCATCGCGAGCGCCGTCTCCGGCGGGCGCGCGGCCATGGCGCGGCCGGGGAGCCCTGCCCCGCTGCTGCTGCTGCTGCTCCTGCTGGGCGCGGGGCTCGCGCACCGCTCCGGCCCCCTGCCCCTGGTCCTCAACACTTGGCCTTTTAAGAATGCAACGGAAGCAGGTGCGGGGCGGCGCCCGGGGGCGGGGCCTGCGCTGCGCGGGCTGGCTGGGGGGCGAGCGGCCGGCGGACCCCCCCCCTCCCCCCGACGGCGGGCACGCGCGCGGGCCTGGGCCAGCGCCCCCCGCGGCCTCCGCTCCCGGGCCCTCCCGCGCCTCCTGCCCCGCGGCGGCTCTCGCGGCGGACCCCGAGCCCTGCCTGCCGCGGCTGCTTTCCAGCTCCTCGTGGCGGCTCGACCCGCCCTCCGTTCGGCCCCGCGCCTGCTCGCGTTCCAGCCTGCCGCGGGCCTGCAGCTGCTGGGGCCTCCTCCGGGGCGCCTCCGCGGCGGACCTGACATCCATTCTCTCCGGGGCCTGTCTCTGGTCACCTTTCCGCCTGTCAGACCCGTCAGCTCTCCCCAGTACCCTAACTCAGCTGCAGCTTTGCAAACGGCTGTTAGTTTTCCAAAGCGCACACACTCTTTCTGCATTCACTTTTTGTTGTTGGTACATGTCGGCATGATGTCGTTGCCACCGGGAAGGAACAGTGTTTCGGTCTTGGTTGGCCGTGAACATCATCTGTGAAGCTAGTTTAAATACCCGTGCCTGAGCCCTACCTCCTGAGATTTTCATTTAACTGCTGGAAACAGGACCTCTGTGTTGTTTGGGTTTGTTAAGGCTTCCTGAGTGATTTTGGTTTGCAGCCAAGATCCAGAACCACTTAGCTATCACCTCTTTCAGGAAGCCTTCCTTGATTTACTGCCCTTGTGCCCAGTCGGAGTTAGGTGCCGATCTTCTGTACTTGGATTCAATCCCGTACATACCATGATCTTGTCATTTATTCATGTACTGAGGCTTGGTCTCATTCCAAGACCTACTACCCCAGGGTAATTTCAGACTCCTCCCCCGTTGCTAATATAACTTATTGGGGCAGAATTGACTCGGGAATTTGGTGGAGCTAAGTGTCCGTTCTAGGCGGCACATAGGATTCAGATGAAGTGAAAAAAGGCAAACTGCTGCCGTGAGGAGACGGAACAGGAAGTCCAGCAGCCAAGGCAGGGGACATATAAAGGTCGCCTGCAGTGAAACGGGAACTTCTTGAAATATAGTTTAAAGCCTGTAGGCCCAGTAGTAAAACTTAAAATGACCAGTAATATCTCCTTCCCTTCAAAGAATTCTATTTTTATTAATGAAGACCTTGACCATCAAAGATTTTTTTTTCTTCTCATGTATGTACATTTCCTTCTCAATATATGGAACTTGATAGAAAAAAATACTGCTAAAATCATGGCCACTGGAGCCAAAATGGCTTTTGAATCCCGGTTCTGCTACCTACCAGTCGTGTGACCTTGAACCTGTTACTTAACCTCTCCGGTCTGCTTCCTCCTATTTAAAATGGGGATAGTGATTGTACAGTACTTACCAGAAAAGCTGTTGTGCACATCAGTGGACCAAGAAGCCATGTGAAGCCCACATTGTCATTATCTGCTGTTAGGGTATGGTCACTGAGACTTGCTGTGACGGATGTTACCTCAATAAAAGTACTAGCTGTATATATTTTTAATAACCTAATGATGCAGAAGAAATTTATAAGACTATGATCTAATGAATTTTCTATTTAGCTGCCTCTTAGTGGCTTCACTTATAAAACTGAAGGAGAGAAGACATTCCTTACACAGCATAGAAATATTACCAAGTAAAAAACACCACCACTCACTGTCTCTCAGTAACCAGGCTTTAAATTCTTCACTGTAAATAGCTGCATTATATAATTTTGTCTACATCCTTCCTTTGTAGCGTTTCCTAAACTAGAATTCTGTTTAACTTAGTGTAAATGTGATTTTTTTTATATGAGTTCTCAAAACGTTTCTGGTTTGTTGCATTTGGCCCCGAGAAGAAAAATCCGTTTGTAAGCCAGCACTGCTGGGATTTGATTACAGCATGGAGGACGTTAGCCTCTGGAGGCTCTGCCCTGGATGCGGTTGAGCAGGGCTGTGCCGTGTGTGAGCGGGAGCAGTGTGACGGCACCGTGGGCTTTGGAGGGAGTCCCGATGAGCTCGGAGAAACCACACTGGACGCCATGATCATGGACGGGTAAGAGCATCAATGAACCTACTGAGAGCAAGAAAGAGGCCTGCATAAGCTTTTTCAAGTCAAAACCCCTACCTTATTGTACCTGGCCGGTCCAGACACAAGGAGTTTCCCCCTCATCATCATAATAGAAATAGCCCATGGAAGTAGGTAGTCTTAGAACATACAGAATCCCAAGCTACGAATGGCCCAAAGCCTTAAAACCCTTTTGGAAGCTGCATTTAAACTGAGTCAGGAGCAGGCCGCCTGGGTGGCTCAGTGGGGTAAAGCCTCTGCCTTCTGCTCAGGTCATGATCTCAGGGTCCTGGGATCAAGCCCTGTACTGGGCTCTCGGCTCAGCGGGGAGCCTGCTCCCCCCTCTCTGCCTGCCTCTATCTCTGCAAATAAATAAAATCTTAAAAAAAAAAAAAATGAATCAGGAGAAACAATGGCAGTGCTGTTGTGGTACATGGTATTTGGACTTTTGGTCTGTTCCTTAATCTGTCAGCTTTTGGGAATCTGTATGAACTTCATGCATGTGCTAGCCTGTGTAAAGCTAAGATGGTTGCATTTATCCTACAAAACTGTTGCTCCCAGCAAACCAGTATTGTTTCATCTTTGAACCTGTGACAGTACCTTAATCAGTAGCACACACTTTTTTTCTTGCAGCACGACTATGAACGTAGGAGCAGTAGGAGATCTCAGGAGAATTAAAAACGCAATTGGTGTGGCTCGGAAAGTGCTGGAACATACAGCACACACGCTGTTGGTGGGAGAGTCAGGTATACGTTTATGACACTGAAGCTTTATCTACTCCTCTGTCTCTTCTGTTCCTCACTGTGAACAAATAAAATCGATCAAAGCCAACCCAAGTTCAAATTCCAACTGTTTTATGTAGTGTCTGTTTACCCTCAGGTAAGTTACTTCTAAATTCACACTTCCTTGATCTTTAAAATGGAATTTGAGGGGCACCTGGGTGGCTCAGTGGGTTAAAGCCACTCCCTTCAGCTCGGGTCATGATCCCAGGGTTCTGGGATCGAGCCCCGCATCAGGATCTCTGCTCAGCGGGGAGCCTGCTTCCTCCTCTCTCTCTGCCTGCCTCTCTGCCTACTTGTGATCTCTCTCTGTGTCAAATAAATAAATAAAATCTTTTAAAAAAATGGGAATTGAAAAACCTAGTTCATTATCTGTAGGTAGGTAATGGCTGGGCGGAAGTGTGAGCTGCAACATTTCTCTCCCTGAATTCACTGTATCCGTGTGAGACCATGGAGCATTCGTCCCAGCCAAGGACGGGCACCAGAGCCGTTCTGCTATGGCAGCGTCTCTTGCTTGGATGTCTCCCAAGTTGTACACCAAAGATCGTGCAGTGATCTATAAACAAAACTACTTTTAGGGGCGCCTGGGTGGCTCAGTGGGTTAAAGCTTCTGCCTTCGGCTCAGGTCATGATCTCAGAGTTCTGGGATCCAGCCCCACATCGGGCTCTCTGCTCAGTGGGGAGCCTGCTTCCTCCTCTCTCTCTGCCTGCCTCTCTGCCTACTTGTGATCTCTCTCTCTCTCTCTCTCTGTGCCAAATAAATAAATAAATAAATAAATAATAAAATTTAAATAAATAAAAAAAAAAAACCCTACTTTTAAAGGATGAATTAGCTAACTCCACAGTTAGGCACCCTTCGCTTTTCCCAAAAAACGGAATTAAAAACTACCTGACCAGAGGATCTGTCACCCACGCGTGGAGTCCAGCTGGCCCTTTGGTTGGTGTCTCAAGGCCAGACACTGTGCCCTAGTGAGAATAGTAAGATTCTTGCTTGGTGAGGGGCGCCTGGGTGGCTCAGTGGGTTAAGCCACTGCCTTCGGCTCAGGTCATGATCTCAGGGTCCTGGGATCGAGTCCCGCATCGGGCTCTCTGCTCAGCAGGGAGCCTGCTTCCCTCTCTCTCTCTGCCTGCCTCTCCGACTGCTTGTGATTTCTCTCTGTCAAATAAATAAATAAAATCTTTAAAAAAAAAAAAAAAAAGATTCTTGCTTGGTGAGACGGGTGTGCGAAAAAGGAGATTGTGAAGTGGGGGTGGAAAAGAGAACCAGGAACTGTCATAATATACACCCCAGGGGTCTCCAGGAGATCAGATGGGACATGTGGCATGTTGAGATCTAGAAACTGATGTCCTTAAAACTGCTTGTGTCCAAATATTCTTCTCAAAGTCGTTGTGTGCACCCACTTGAGAGACCGCTAACCAAGAACGCTTCCTGGACACGTATTTTATTTAGAAGGCAGTGCTTAACTAATTTACCACCTTCTTTTCTTCCTAACCTCTAGCCACCAAGTTTGCGGAAAGTATGGGGTTTATCAATGAGGACCTATCTACCGCTGCTTCTCGAGCCCTTCACTCAGACTGGCTTGCTCGAAACTGCCAGCCAAACCACTGGAGGGTATGTAGACCCAATTCATTAAAAGTAAATTGCCAGACAGTATGACCGACATCCCGTCTGCTCTCTGTTGGCTGCCTGTTCATACAGTACTGGTTATTACCCTGGTTGCACTTGAGAACCAACGATTTAAGTCGACTCCCTGGGCATGGATGTTCCAGAACCTTCCTCAGCTTGTGCTAAATACATCTGTGGAGGAACTCCTGGATCCTGGCAACAGTTCTCAAACTGGGACCACTCTGCTGTGGGAAAGAGGGGGTGGCCTCAGTCAGAAAGGCTCTGCTTGTATTTCCTTGCAACAAAAGTTTCCAAGTCTTAAAAAAAAAAAAAAAAAAAAAAAAAAAAAAAAAAATCAGAGTTTAGAAACCATTTGTCTAAAATATTTCTTAAATTTTATGTGTATGAAGTATGCCCAGTCTCTTGCCCTTATTGCCTGGATCTATACTATTAGGTGACTAGTGTGTTAGTGGTGGGATCATTTATCTTTAAATCAGTGGGACTTTTAGCTTGAATCTGTTTGTCTTTGCCGTCCAGAACCTTTCTGTGGACTATCTTCGTCTCTCATCTGTGTCTTCTCCCAAACCCTTATTACCTTTGAGTAACCAGCGAGTCTCTGGGGTTAGCATTTGAAGGAGGCTGGTGTATAAAACTGGGTCACAGGAGGCAGCAAGTGCACTGATGAGTAAGACCTGAGTAGCAGGTTCCTGATGAAATACTAATCCATATGCACAACCTAAATTTATGAATTTGAATCATTTTCTTGTATCTTTAAATCCATGGAAGAATCTGAGTACAACGTAGAATATATTCACATGAACCTAGCTTTGAAATAAAGAGGGTTTTAAAATAGATTTTGCTTTAAATCTCAGAATTCTTCTTTGGCCAGAGAACAAATCCTGAAATTTAAAGGTCAGGCTGTGTACCTAATTCCTTTGAGGATTAAGATCTAATACAAAAATCTTCATTTATATCTGCCATCATGTGGAGAACTTTAGCCATATAAAGAGAAAAATCGGGGATCTTTTCCAAACAATATAGATGTCTATTCTATCTTACATAATTCCGAGACTAGACTAGGTATTAAATAAAATTATATCCATCTGTTCTCAGAAGACTGAGCTGATCTTTTGTTTTTAATTCATACCTTTCAGTTACCGGACGTCATTTGGATTTCTTACTAATGTTTCATCATTGTATGTGGCTACTTGCCCGTTGCTAAAATGAACCTTTCTACAAACTAAAACTTCAATCTTGTTCGCAGAATGTTGTACCGGATCCTTCAAAATACTGTGGGCCTTACAAGCCACCTGGTATCTTAAAGCAAGAAGGTCCTACCCATAAAGAAACAGGAGATAATTACGGTCATGATACAATTGGTAATTGGTCTTTTATATAATTTTTATGGTTAAAGTTCAGCCATTTTTAATTGTCTGTCTGTAGTTCTTAAGTTCTTCATCCTTATTTATGTGCCAGAAGGTGATTTTAACTGTTTTGGCTGCCAAGTAAGGCCATATATGGCTATACATATGTGCGTATGTGTACACACACACTCACACACACACGCACAATCTTCTTTCCATTGCATCTATATACATTTAGGTAAATTACACAAGGCCCCTAAAATCTAGTGTTTAACCACTTGTAGATTTTCAAATCTTTATTTGATATGTAGGGTTTTTTTTCTTAAGTTGTTTTTATTCATTTATTTAAGTAATCTCTACACCAACCAAGGGCTCAGACTCATGATGTTCGGGTCAAGAGTCACGCACTCTTCCGACTGGGCAAGCCAGGCACCCCTGTTAGAGATGTAGTTCTTTAATAATTTTATGTTTGCCACATTCAAGCTGTCATGTTGAAAATTTCCATTATTCTGTGTCAAAAACTTGCTCTGGAATTACCTTGGAAAGGTAACTGAGCAGTTTGAAGAGTAAGGATCTGGAAATTCTGCCAGAGGATGCTATGACAGTGGGTTCTGAAACAGTACAAATTAGGCAAGGGGTATAATAATATTCCTGAGCATCTGATTTTCTTCTACCCAAAATTATTGAATGAGGATATTTATATTACCAGCTGCTCAAGTATTTGTTTAAATTTGAGGTAAACCTCAGAGCGGACAGCTACAGTAATTTTTTTTCTTTTTTTTTACCTTCTAGGCATGGTCGTAGTCCATAAGATGGGGCGTACTGCTGCTGGTACATCTACAAACGGTATAAAATTCAAAATACCTGGGTTAGTGTTTCCAAAAGAAGAGGTCTCACAAATACACACTGAGTATAAAGCGGCACGTGCAGGGTGCTCAGGAGAGATGCACAACGTAGAGTTCAACCCCACCCGTACCGCCGGGACAAAGAAATGTGGAGGCAAGCAAAGGAGTAGCTGCTAAGTGCCAAAGGCCTGGGGGTTGTAGTCCCTGCCCTGGAGCTCAGGGATGGCAGGGGGGCTCTGAGTGCGGAGCTCAGGGATGGCGGGGGGTCTGAGTCAGCTGGCAGCCGGCTGGGGAGAGGCCAGCAGAGAGAGGCTGGGGGCCGAGCCTGAGCCCGGGGAAGGGAAGAGAGCACCCGGGCTCAGGCACGCACAGACCTGGGGTAGCACCTACTCGGTGCAGGGCTCCCACCAGAAGAAGAGAAATTGCGTGGATGTCAGGTGCTTGGGGGGGCGGGGGGCAGAAGCAGCTTTGGCACCTTGCAGGAGGTCCTGAGTCAGTTTAAGGATTTCTGGATTTTATTTTGAAGTAGTAGAAAAACATCCAAGGTTTATTCCAAGGAAGAACCTTGGTAAAATACTGGCACATGAGAGAGAAAGCAGGAATAGATTGTAGCTGAGAGAAACCAGTCGGAACCTATTGAGATAGTCAAGAAATTCGATGGTAAAGATGGTAAAAACTGAATAAGAATTTTTCAGTAATTGTAAGATTATTAAGGTAATAATTGTAAGAATCTGTGCCATCTTGATATCTGATGAGCTGGCATCTGATTCTTGCATCATTAACTGAGGTTTGTGGCAACCTTCATTGAAAAACTGATGAGAATCTTTGCTCCCTGTGTTCTGATGAAGGATTAACTTAGAACAATCATCGGAAAAGTAGAAACACCCCTATTGTTGAAACTTCTCGTAAAATATGATGGCATTGACCCTTGCTTTTCCTGTACTAAATTTTTGTGCTGTGCCCTCACAAAGTCGAGTAGGAGATTCGCCAGTCCCCGGAGCAGGCGCCTACGCGGAGGACAGCGCGGGAGCGGCTGCAGCCACCGGCGACGGCGACATTCTGATGCGCTTTCTTCCCAGGTGGGACTTCTCCCTTTTCGGACCTTCCAGATCGTGGACCGGAGATGGTGTCTGTCAAGACAGAAGATAACTGTTTGTGCCAGGCTGTCTGAGTTTGTGCGCACAGGAGCTTTCTAGAAAGTCTGCTTCCATATCCCTCACCTCTTGTTTTCGATGGCAATAATTTAAGTCAGCATCGTCCTCTGAAAGAGAGTATTTCTTGCTTTACTTCACAGATGAAAATACTTATGATGCATTTAAATCACTTATGTAAGGCCACCAAGTAACAGAACTGTGGTAATTGATGATAAAAGTACGAAAGGCAGTCGCTGCGTACAATTAATCACTGAAAGACCATCATTACAGCTGGATGTTGTGCACATGCCCACCATTTCCCCCATTAACTGTAGCCCCATTTCTTATTGAAACGTAATCTCTGTTCTTTAGGATTTCTGGCTGCTATGACTGAGTGCCAGTTACCAGCCAGAGCCAAAAAAGAACAGGCGTTTAAAATGAAGGGAGTTGAAAAAATAGACATTGTATCCAGGTTTACTCGCCTCCGTGATGACGCTTTCCCAGGAATTGCTGCTCCTTATGTGAATTACTGACTTCTCCTTTTGTATTTTATCAAATGTGACCGTTCCGATGGTTTTAGGTTTCTAACTTCAGGTGACAAGTTTGGACTCTGTGGACTCTGTGATACTAAAGTTATGCCTCTGTTTAAATCAGCTACCAAGCTGTAGACTATATGAGAAGAGGGGAAGATCCAACCGTAGCCTGCCAGAAAGTGATTTCCAGAATTCAGAAGTATTTTCCAAACTTCTTTGGGGCCGTGATATGTGCCAATGTCACTGGAAGTTATGGTGAGAATACTTATTTGTTATGGGAATTCTTATTTGCGTGAACTTGGAAATGTTGTTGAAAACATACACTGTAAAATATGGTGGTGTAACTTGCTCCTGTCCAATGAAAAACAGAGACTCTGTAGGGTAGGCACTGGGTCAGGGTTAACTCTTGATCTGTCAGGACCCCCAGAGTGCTTAAATACACCTAATCCTGCCCCCCACTTTGGCCCCGTCTGGCTGACTCTCCATGCTTATGACCCAGCGTTGGGTTCATCGTTCTTATCTCTGACATGGGTCCGCCAGGAAGTTCAGCTTCAGCTCCGGGGCCTGCTGACATGGGCTACTCTAGTCAAATGCTTTTATTAATTGGAGGTCGAGAGGGGTGATTGGTCTTCCCCGCTTCTTTTCCATTCATTATATTAATGTCTCAATCATTTAGATCTTGGGGCTCCAAGGTATCAACTGTATTACTAATTAGTAAACCAAAGAAGTCAGCAGAATTATTTTTGCACCTCATTTGAGGCATGTCTTCTGCTTCATTTACTTTCCATACGAGCCTATCACAGTTTCAAAGTGTTTCAAGACCAACCACTGCCGCTTCTCATTAGTGAATTTTCAGATGAGGAAGATACACGGCTTACTGATCAATATAACTTATTAGGTTAGACTGCTTATTATTGTCCTTTGATCTTTTACTTCCCACAGTTCTGTATTTGAAAAACTTGTTTGAGGAATTCCTTATTCTTTTTTAAGTATTGAGATACCAAAGTCAATAAAAGTGATGGCCGGGTTGGGGTGGGGGAGGCTTTATGTTTAAAGTAAGTCAGTTTGATTGATTCCATCTTAAGAAATAAACCTCAGAAGGCTCAAAGTTAGACTTAACAAGATGTAAAAATGACAATTATGTAATTGCAGATGGACTTAAAATTGACTGGTTCTCTAAAGCGGTGGCATTAGAAGGGGGCCGTGCAGGTGTTTGGACCGGGGAAGAGACCCGCATTGGCGTAGATGGGGAGGCAGTAAGGTGCGCTGCGGTAGCCTCAGATGTCCTGAGAAACGCTGTTCCTGTGGGAGAAGAATGGAGAAGAACAGGGAGCAGGAGGAGGGGAACATGAGGGCTGAATGAGGGGCATCTCTCAGTGGCTAGGGAACTAAAGTTTTTAGCACTTGCGTAAATTATTTTTACTAAGAAAAGGATATGAAGCCAGAGTAAAGCAATAGTAGCAAAGACAGCATGCGTGTGTACCCGCAGCCACCTGGCCTGTACTCTGAGGTTGGAAGAGACGCTCCCCCCACCACTCCCCCCACAACCGCCCCACCCCACCCCCACCCCCCGCCATTCTCTCCTTTCCTGGCCTTGTGCGCTCCCCTGTGGCTCCGCTGATGACTTTGGGACCGTGACAGCCGGTGGCCAGGCAAAGGAGCCGCGTCTGTATTGGTTGTAAAGATGTGTGTCTTCTGTTTACCCAGACGACGTTCTCTTCTCTTGGCCCCAGGTGCTGCTTGCAGTAAACTTCCCACATTTACTCAGTTCAGTTTCATGGTTTATAATTCTCTGAAAAACCAGCCAACTGAAGAAAAAGTGGACTGCATCTAATCCATCTTTTCCGTCGGCATCTCTAGAATAAAGAGGAAAGCAACAAAGGCGGAAAAGGTGACTCACTGTCCTCGGGTTCTACGCCTCACGCATCCGACCTTCCTTGTGTAGAACAGGCACAAAAATAAATGTGTGCTGAAGCAGCACTTTCCCTTTCTGCATCCAGAGTGGTTCTTGGGATCTTTTTATTTAAGCTTTGTCTCCCCTGAACGTGAATATGATGCGTGTGTTTTGTATACGTTTACATTTTAAGTGCTATTTGGATTTCTGCTCAACGTTTCAAGACATTGCTACTTTGGGGATTGATTTCCACATTGATGTATTAAGGACAAAGGAAATAATGTGTATTTGGATACTTAAAATAATGAGTGTCCAAGGCTTTTAGACCCAAAAAACAAAATAATGGTGGGTCATCGTGATTAGTCCTGATTCAGTTTCACTGCCTTACAATGATGGGTCTCTTATCACTGATGATCCGTTTTGCGTATGGCTCCCTATCAGTTTGAAGGGGAAAGAATGTCCTTAATAATAAAGGCGGGTTTGTTTTGCGTGTATTAGAAGGTATGGGCAAATCTTCTGATGAGCAATTGTGTTGAGTTTCTTTGTTTTTTTTTTTTTTTTCCTCAGATGGAGTTCTCAGTGTGTGAAGCTTCTTTAGTCACAAAAATCCCTGATCTTTTAGCTACTAATACTTAGTACTGAGAATTTGTTGTGAAAATGTATTAGGGAGTGGGGTCGATATGACAGTGTTAATTACTGATCTCTTGGGCGTAGTTTGGTGACTGCAGTTGGAAACAGGGCCGTGAAAGGGTGTCTAGCTGGGCCTGTGTTCCTCAGTGCGCTGTCAGCTGTCCGACAGACAGCCAGAGTCTGTGTGCCTTCTCTGCTCATCTTTTCCTTCAAAATTGTTATCTTTTACATAAACCTGTGTGTAGAACATTGTCCTCAAACTCTAGTAGATCTGCTTTGATTTTTTCCAACTCATCTTAATATTTACTGTTCTTTATAATTTAGGGCCAGAGAGCTATAGTTTTAAGGATGCATTTAGTTCCCTTGTTCTCAGACCTTGCTCTGTGTAAGAGGTTCAGAGACCCTCTTCATAAATACCCTCTGCTCCAGCTGTGAGAACCTGACCAACGCCATCTTGAAAGTGTCCCCCCAGGACGGCTGTGTAACCCAGGGAGTTCTGCCAAACACACACACACACACACACACACACACACTCACTCTCTCTCTCTCTCTCTCTCTCTCTCTCTTTCTTTCTTTAAACTATACTCTTACGTACATCCTTGGGTCAAAACATCCTTGATCAGACTGGAGATCAGACTATGATTCTCCAATGTTTCCTCTCAGGTAGTGGCCCAGCCTCCAGGGCTATAAAAAGTGGATTTTATAGGAGGTGGGCTTGTGGACCTCTGCTCATCTTGTAGCTGACCAAGATACACTTCTGTTCCTGAGTCCCCTTAATAAACCATTTCTTGTCAAGCTGAACTTGTCGGCCTTTTTCTATGCTCTTATGGCTGCCTTGGCCTTTGAAGGTCGGATTGCAAATCTCTCCATTTCTCAGAACACTAGTGCACCAAATCAGATTCTTCCCGAATTAGAATCTGAAGTCTGGAATTAGCAGCTACTGAGGGAAGCCTGTAAACTACTAGGAAAATAATCCTATAGAGTCACTCACATTCACAGAGCAGAAGAGAAACTCTTTTGAGGATTCTCATGCGGTGTATTGATTGTTTAAATCTGATACTGGGCCTTGGAACAAAGGAAAGGAAGTGGATTTAAGCTTGCAGTATGTCGGAATCCCAGTGTTGTACGTTGGTTATCTGCTAATACTTTCCGCAGCCACGTACCAGCAGAAAAACTAAATTGAAAGTCTTCATGGCCTGTCATTCCCCAGCAAATTAGGAGTTTAGCTGATAAAGACTGATGTGGGAAACAAAGGCAGAAGGAAAAGTATGAAATTTCCTCACTCCTTACAGCCCACCGACAAGTCCTCGAGACAGACAGAGTGGCCTTCCTCTAGGAAATGAGCTGCCTCAATGTTGACACTTTGCTAAGGGCAAATGGCAACCCTAGCCCAACCCCCAGGATCCTCTAAGTCTGCTTTAACATATAAAAATTCCTTTGGAAACTTCCTTTATCTCTACTCCCTTGGATGTGTGTTGGCAATCATCCCCCAAGCATATGACTCACCATACATCTGAAGGGTCTCATGACTAGGGTTTTAGGAGACGGTAATAAATGACCTTTCCCTAACAACAGCTAGATCCCTCAAGGTCCTGGAAAACTTGCTTCCAAATTCCTTAGAGACTTACACGCTCCCTAACCCCCTCCCAACTTGAAAGTATACAGTGGGCCCCAGTCTAGCTTTTTCTGCCCATGGGACCTGTACCTGTGCTTTAATAAAACCACTTTTTATACTAAAGATGTCTCAAGAATTCTTTCTTGGCCCTTGGCTCCACACCTAACATCTTTCCTACACCAAAAGCAAGGGACTTGTGTTTTTAAAATGTATTTTCTCTCCCACTCACATTCTTCCTGATGGAAAAAAATTTCCCCATATATCTAATGTAGAAAGACAGAAATGGAATTAGCTTTGGAAATAATATTTAAGTTCTCGATTTGAATATCATACTATCTAAATGCTGCAAGCATGCTGTCTTTTCTTTTGAAAAGCTAGAAATACTTTTTTTTTTTTTTGTCCCTGGTGACAGTGTGCAGAGAGGAAGCTCACCTCTTTAATGATGATATTTTGATTATCAGTGTTTAAGAGGTTGGTAGGGGAGACACTTAAGTAACTAGTGAAATTAGGTCAAAAAGAAAACTGAGCCAATCATAAATGGAACTTAGAACTGGTTCCCTAAAACTTGGCAAAAGTGAGAAAGTTCTTGGGGAAGGGAACCTTGGAAAAATTGATCATGATCTAACTTTTTATGCAAACAGTAGTTGGTGGTTTCCTTCACATCTGTCCTAGCTGTGCTACTATGGAAATGCAGGGCTGGGAGGTAGCTTAGGGTAAAGGTAAGAGCTAGGATTACAACACCTTCCCCATCCTGCCAGATTTTTTTCCTTTGACCCTACAGAAAATGTTCTATCACTTGCCTGCTACTTAGGTGACATTAAATGGTCCTAGCAAGCATTCCAATTAATCAACTTTAAGTGATTCTGAAAGCATGAATGTTGTCACTCGGATTTGCTAGTCAAGTTTTCTACACTGTGCAGATACACAGTTACCCACACCTCTCTCCCACCTAAATCTGTTCCTGCTTCTTCAGCTCACAGACTTTCAACTCTGCTCTCCTGTAAGGTTTCTAACAGAGCAAAGGAGGAGTCTAGTGGGCTTTAATCTGGACATTATCTTAGCTCAGTTTAAACAACATCAGAAAAAGGAAGGGATTTGGGTGTCAACAGTATCAAAATTTTTTCATTATTACTGTAGGTGAATTTCGCTCCAGTCTTTGGTACGTTTTAGTGCAATAGGCAAAACGGAAAACCTTAACCACAAATACAGAGATGGTGTTAATTTCATGCTCTTCATTGATATGCTTTGATTAAACCCAGCAATATTTTTTAAAATTACTTAACATTTATTAATTTATTTTAGTGTTTGGGGTTTTTTTGAAGATTTTATTTATTTGTCATAGAGAGAGCACGCGCGCATGCACAAGTAGGGGGAGGGGCAGGCAGAGGGAGAAGCAGGCTCCCTGCCGAGCAAGGAGCCCGATGTGGGACTCCTCGATCATGACCTGAACCAAAGGCAGACATTCAACCAGCTGAGCCACCCAGGCATCCTCTAACTTTTCTTTTTAATTTAAATAGAAAACAGTGACTCATCCCCAGCTCTGCACTTGGCTGGATTACTGTTCCTGGACCCTGGTGATTTGGTTTAGGCATGTGACAGGTTCTGAAGTTGTTTTTTTTTTTTTTTTTTTAAGATTTTATTTATTTATTTGATAGGCAGAGATTACAGGTAGGCAGAGAGGCAGGCAGAGAGAGAGAGGAGGAAGCAGGCTCCCTGCCGAGCAGAGAGCCCAATGCGGGGCGCGGGGCTTGATCCCAGGACCCTGGGATCATGACCTGAGCCAAAGGCAGAGGCTTTAACCCACTGAGCCACCCAGGCTCCCCTGAAGTTTTAATCCCAAGTGCGAGTGTGAGCCCTTCCTAGCTTTCTTTTCTTCAAGTAAGACAACACGACGTGCTGTGGCTGTCCGCATCAACCGGAGCCACTGAGTGACCATATCTAGCAACCCCCGGGATAGCACACAGCGACACACAGTGTGAACAAGAAATAAGCCTTTGTGCAGGGCTGATTAATAATCAGAGAGTTGCTAAAACTAGACTCCCACAGTTTTGCATTGGGATCAGTTTCACTGGAAAGAAATCACAGCACAATCAAAGCTGTATTCTCACTCTGCTTATCCTGGTTCCGTCCTTGTAACTGCAGCCGGATCATACGGAGCAAGCGAACAGCGGCCCATGATGACAGCCATGGCTCTCTGAAATCACTCACAAATAAATGTGTTCTTGCCATGGACCGTTAGAAAATAAATAAATAAAAAGAAATAAGCCTTTGTTACTGTAATCCAGCACAAATTACCCTCTCCTGACTGATATATAAAATATGCCTAAGTAGTAGAGAAGTTTTATGGAGGTTGTTAAACTTATGAAAAATGAACTCTCTAAAGGACAAAACGAATTAAAAAAGCAGACCGAAAGATATGTAGAATGATACTGGTTAGAAATTAATGAAAAAGTTAAAGTTATTACTGGGTAGGAACGTTATGGATGGCTTTCTTAAGAATTCTCTTATCATTCTCTTTTAATAAGCACATATATATGTAGTTTGATTCCAACTCTGCCATTCTGGAAAAGGCGATACTACGGGGACAGAAAAAGATCAGTGGTTGCCAGGGATTAGCACCGAGTATGGGACGAATGGGCTGACCCTGAGGACTTTTAGGGCCGTGAAACTCCTCTGCATGATTCTGTAGTGCTGGATACATGTCAGTATACGTTGTCCAAACCTACGGAACGCGTCATACCACAAATACCCTCACGCAAACTACCGGACTTTGGGCGACAAACGTGTATCGTTTTAGGTTCCTGGGGTGTAACCATCGATGGGTCCCGATGCAGGTGGTGAGATTAGGGGAAGAAGTGTGTGTGGGACTGAAGTATTAAGGGAACTTTATGAACTTGCTGCTCGATTTTGCTATGAACCTGAAACCATTCTAAAAAATGGAAGCTAAAAAGAAAAAAAAATGCATATATTGCTCTTAATAGTAGGGAGGAAATTCAAGTATGCAAGGTCTTATATCTGAGTGTGTGTAGAGTATTAGATAGTAACAGCCTGCACTGATTCAGCATTTAACAGTTCTAAGCACTTTCCTGTGTTCTATCTCATTTTATTCTACCAAAAACCAATTAGGAAGAGAATACCAGTATTCTGAGTTGAGATATTTCACACGTAGGAGCTGCAACCCTCCCCAGCAGTCATGGTGCTGGCTTCTGTTCTGGTCGAGAATATTTCTCCGACAAGAACCTTGTTTGAGATAGTGTCCCCTTTGGGGACAAGGGGCAGTTTGTTTGCTGTGCGGTATAATAAAGATAATCTCTTCTTTTGAGGCAAATGTGAGGCAGATTTGCTTGCAACATCCTTATAAAAATTTGGGTTTCCCGAGTTGAGTCTCCTCAGCTATGCTACAAGCTCGCTGCTGCCATACCCACTAGAGCCCACCTCCCTGTACCCCCACGGGCCCTAGCGGGGACCTGAGTATGAAGATCACGCCACTTGCTATGCTGTACACAAGGAGGTCCTTTGTCTCTGACCCAGTATCCTTGTCTTTTGCCAACTTCCATGAAACTGGCAGGCTAATTAGCTAGCAAGTCGGGTAAAATCTCCGACTTTTCACAGTTCTTGGCTGTGTCACTGTCAACAATAAACAGTGAGAAATCCCTGATGATGTTGTTTTTCAGTATCTGTTGTATATTTGGGGTAAAGCGTTGTAGACCTGCAGGTAAGTTGAAGACAAGAACAGGTGCACCTGGGTGGCTCAGTTGGTTAAGTGACTGCCTTTGGCTCAGGTCATGATCCTGGAATCCTAGGATTCAGTCTTGCGTCAGGCTCCCTGCTCAGCACGGAGTCTGCTTCTCCCTCTGGCCCTCCCCTCTCTCAGACTCTCTCTCTCACACAAATAAATAAAATCTTTAAATAAAGAAGATAAGAACAAGGACTGCATACCAGCACAAACCCTAAAGAATGGTTTAGCAAAGACCAAGGACAGCCCTCGGAAATCGTTCATACAATAAATGTTGCATTAACTGTAATAAAATTTCAAAAAGATTTCTTATTCTATCCAGGAATCCCACCTGAAACACTAAATACTAACCTCATTTCTTGAAATAAAATGATCAGAGACAGTAACGAATATAATGGAAATTAAAACAAGTTGTACTAAAAATAATACATACCAAAGAATGGAGGGAACTCCAATGACACGTAGAGTTTCTGTTCCTGTTCCAATTGTTGTAGATTTTGAATTACTCTCATAGGACACTGACCTGAAGTTGCTAGAAATATTCACATGTGCTATATACACATAAACAATAAAACATGTCTGTTTCCAACACCAGCACTGGCTTAAGTGATTCTTTTTGCTTCCAGGAGGCAGATCATAGGCATAATGTATTTTTAATTGAGATATTACAAAGACTATAATAAACTTTTAAAGCCCATAAATTTTCATTGTTGAACTTCTTTTTAAAGTGTCATTACGTCTGATGCTGGATGAGTAAATCTGGGGCTAAGGCCATAACTGAAGTCATTTAGTTTAACTTAATAGTTTAATTAAATTCATTCGAATAAAAACTGGTGACATATAAATATATATCTTAATTGGATGCTAATTATGAAGATAAATTCATATCTGTGTATGTCACTTTACTGGTTATTTTTTTTAAGAGTCTTAGATCTTTACAAAAGCCTCTAAAAAGTCATATGTGAATATTTGCTTGCTTTCTTGAATATTTTGATGGTTAGTATAGTTTCAACCCCTGTCTTAGGAAGTTAATATGAGATAATGAGGTTTACAAAAAATAGGAATTGTCTGTGGTTTATATGTGCTATATGCTGTTTTCTTACTCAGCCCAGGTCAGCCAGCAGTGAAGTACCACGGTTTAATACTTGGAGAGGGCAGCGCCACTTGAAGGATAAAATAATTACCGCATTCATAAATGCATATAGTGGAAGTTAGAGCTGCCGTGATCAACTCCACTGCTTCTGAGTTAAAGGGACACGAAGTCATTTATAGTTCTAATGCATGGACCGTGCACCAAAGAACTGGTCAGCTGATTTAAACTTGTGACCTTTCTATGCTGTGCATTAGATGTGGCTGCTCATTTATTTTCTTTAATTAAAATGTTGTTCCTGTAACGTGCGGTGGTGACATGTAATATTTATGAGAAAATCAGGTATTACGGTGGATGTAGAAAAACAAAGTCCATTCCAATTGCTAGCAATCTATATTTCTTTCTAACTTGTGCAAAATCCTTAACCACCATAAATGTCAAATACTTCTTTCCACTCCTAACTAAAACCAATATCATTTGTCTTCCTTTCTTGTTCTTATTGTTAAGACCCAATGAAAATGAAACCAAAGAGGAGTCCAGAATAGAAGCAGTATCGGACGATCTAAGCTCACTCAACTTAGTTCTCATGAGGCTACAGCAGTGTTGTATTTGGAGCCCACTTTTACCAGTGGAGCCAACCGCTTAATTGTTAATATCCTTGAAATCAGCCATGGTGGGAGTTTCTATACCAACATGTCGGCAAACATGACCACTTAGGGCTGGATTTTCGCTCTGGAGAGACAGTTTACTAGTATACCATTGGCTAAAAGTGGTTTGAGATATTGTAACATACATGTTACTATGTTACATACACACACAGAGACACCTGCACAGAGTTTTAGAGGAATCCTGGAACTTAATCATTTGGGTTCATACACTGGCTCTGTCACTAATTACCTACATGCCATTGAACAAGTAACTTAGTTTCGTGTGTCTAAAATGGGAATGGTGACAATCATACTAACTACTTTGTAGGACTGTCTGGGGGACTGGTCTAAAGTACTTAGTGCCACACAGTAGGTGCTCAGTAAGTGTTGGCTGATAATATTGTTATTATCTAGACTGAAGCAAGAAATTAGACTTTAAATAACACCTTTGAGCAACCGTGTCTGATACCTCATGTATTCTTACTGGCCTCCATTTCTAGCACACCAGGCTCCTTGGCCCCTGACTCCCTATTTTTTCCTCCGCATAGCTGCTCTGCCAAAGGTGCCTTCATTCTCCCCTACAAAATCTCCTACCTCTTCCCTGATGCATCTCCCCCCTAAGAAAAGAAACCCAGGGTAGGAAGAACATCACCCAAACTGTTCCTGAGCCCACTTACTTATGGTGTAAAATTTTACTTACAGGTGATGGATTTATTTCCCAATCGCTGTTAGTTATTCAAAGACTGGCTTCTCACACCCTCTTAACGTTTGAGACCTTTTCAGTGCTTACAAGTCACAATGATCAACTGAACACGGGCTTATTTCCTCTCCCGCTACTACTTTCAAATGACTTAAAAATGAAGAAAAATCAAAATAAGACCCACAATCTGAAAGAAAGAAAATGCAAGGGGACAAGCGGAAGACTTTCAAAAAATTTGGAAGACAGAAAAGAGATGTCAAAAAATGGAGAGCAAAGGAGGTTCTACCCAGATCTGGTGAAGAAGGAGTGATGTGCTCATAAAACTCTAGAAAGGGGCAGAAATCAGAAATGTCATGAACAATACAGGAAATCTGTGAAATGTAGAGTTAAAAACAAAGAAACATACCACCCCCCCCCCACACACACACGCTCCCTGCCATACAGACACACACCCTATTCCCACATGAACAATTCCTGCCAACCAGGGGTTTAACCTGTGAAGATTAAGAAAAGGAAACCTCATTTAAGATGCAGCCACAAGGGGGTGCTCTCCTGCTCTACCTCTCCTTATCCATTGCAGACTCAACAGAGATGGCCTTGAGAGTGATGCTACTTTACAGCCCCAGCAGCAAAAAGCCCCAGCCAAAAGCCCAGCCAATGAGAAGGGGCTACACTTCCAACTTTTAGATTATTCCAATGGACTTTTTATCCTCAAAAGCCCCTCCCAACTCTCTAACTTCCTTCCTCGGGAAGAGTGTTTCTCTCCCCTGTTTTCTGGACTTGTCTGTAGTTTTGCCATAGCTTGTATGTTCCAGATCGTCATCCTCTGCTATTCCCGAATAAACCCATTTTGTTGGTAAAATAACTGACAGCTTTACTTTTAAGGTTTACAAACACTGAGTTCTCCCCCTCGCCGCCCATACACACACACATGCGTGTGTTCGCATGTGCTGCACACTTTGAATAAACTTGGGGAAGGAGCTAGGGAAGTTAGCTCGGTTTTGTTTCCCAAACAAGGTACTCTGCAGTACAGCTAAGGCCACTCGGCTCCTTCCCCACGCGTCCTACAGGAAAGACCGTCAGTTCCCAAGCCCATGTTCACAGAGCTCCAAATGAAATTTCTGACAGTTGCTACAGTCTTAAATATTAAAAGTCAATCAAGGATTTCTAGATATTTGAGAAAAAGCTACAAAATGGAAGCCATTTTTACAATGTCGAAGAATCCTACATTCCAGCAGGAAGTAGGAGGAAATAAAACAACTTGGGGCAGAAGACAACAGTTAAAGTATAAGAAGTATTTTCAGTGAGATTTTAAAAATACAGTGTCCATTAAGCAAGAGCCAGATAATATGAAAAGGGAAAAAGATGGAGGAAATAAAACGTTCAAGAAAAAGTAAAGAGTAAAAATAGAGGGGCGCCTGGGTGGCTCAGTGAGTTAAGCCTCTGCCTTCGGCTCAGGTCATGATCTCAGGGTCCTGGGATCGAGCCCCACATCGGGCTCTCTGCTCAGCAGGGAGCCTGCTTCCTCCTCTCTCTCTGCCTGCCTCTCTGCCTACTTGTGATCTCTCTCTCTGTCAAATAAATAAATAAATTCTTAAAAAAAAAAGAAAAAATAGAAAAATAGGGCAAAGGAATTTCTCAATATAAATAAATTTCCCATAGCTTAAAGTGTTCACTGAGTTTGTTTCAGAGGACACAAATAAAGCATATGTTCAGACATTGTGAAATTTCAGAACTTTTGGAAAAGCTTCCAAATAGACAGACCCTGTCTCCAGACAGGGAATGAGCGGCGGACCTTCCATCTACAAAACACAGGGTGCTGGGAAACAAGGAAGCAACCAAGACCTTCAATTTATCAGGAAATGCTTAAAAGATCAAAATAAGAAATTATCAAGGAAGAGCAAAGGTTCAAATAATGATCTGTCCAGCGGCACCTGGGTGGCTCCGTTGGTTGGGCGTCCGACTCTTGATTTCCTGTTCACTGAGTTTGTTTCAGAGGACATGATCGGGTCACGATCTCAGGCTCCTGGCTCAGCTCCTCCCTCTCCCTTTGCCCCTCACCTCACTTGTGCTTACTCACTCTCTCTCTTTCTCTGAAATAAATAAATCTTAATAATAATAATAATAAAGACCTGTCTGAGCATGTTAGTTTCAGAGATCGTATTTTGCACGCATCCAGTCTTTAGAGGTTGCTTTAGGATCAAGCCCAGCAAAGTGAGCATGAAGCTTGGAAGGGAGGACATGTGAGTTCACGGAGACAACAGTTTCCAACGTAAGAGATCAGAGATATCAGCTATTAAACAGGCCAGGCCTGGCGTGATGACTGCATCTGAAGCTAGAATAAACATAAACTTTATTAGAAAAAGCAAGAGAGGAGGGAGGGAGGGGAGGAAGAAGTAGTCAGGGGGAGAAGCTGGGACAGAGGAAAGACGGAGGGAGGAGGTTAAGAGAGAGAAAAACTTTAGGAGGAAAAGCCCAGAGGATATCCTGGTACCCAGACAACGTCTCTGCGCCCTGCAGGTTCGGATAACTGGAGCCCTAAGATGAGGGATGGATACGCAATCAAAGAACCTAGACACTTCCTTGCACTCTGAGATCTTGACGGAGTCTGCCAGGGATGTGGCCGTGTAGCCTAAGAGGCTTGGCCCACAGAGTGAGAAGCTGCAGTGTCACCTTCCATGCAAAGTAACATCGCATCCGACGTGAGAAGCTCACTTTTGTTCTCTGTTGAAGCCTTGGTATAGTCAGGAGGTACATTACCGTTTGGTAAGAAATGCCACATCTTGGAAGGTGCTCAAAAGCAGCCCGTGCCCAGACGTGTTGGGCACGTCTCTGCTGCCCGCTGAGCTGCAACCCCACATAGGGATGCACAGAACAAGGCAAGAATTGTGGCTCATTTGCAACTATTAGAATCATCATTTAAAGTTTGACTCTTCGGGGCACCTGGGTGGCTCAGTTGGTTGAGGCCTCTGCCTTTGGCTCAGGTCATGATCCCAGGACCATGGGATCGAGCCCCACATTGGGCTCTCTGCTCAGCAGGGAGCCTGTTTCCTCCTCTCTCTCGGCCTGCCTCTCTGCCTACTTGTCATCTCTGTCTGTCAAATAAATAAGAATCTTAAAAAAAATAAAGTTTGACTCTTCAACTACACAACACAATACATGTGCGTGCAATGTGTGCATAGGTGCGCACACACACACACACACATACACACCCACCTTGAGCTAGAGAAGAGCGTTAGGGTTGGAATCACCATATCGGCTACTCACCACACACAGATTTCATAGGTAACTTACACTTGTTCGCATGTATAACAGTGCAATTAAATAGAAATAAGATGGAAGACGGAAAGGGGAAGAAAGATCAAATAACGGATGGGGACATGGATGTTCTCATCTTGCATAGGGGAAAATCAGATGGCTGGCGGTGGGAAATTAAAGGAAACAAAGACACACACGTCTTCAAGTAACCAAGAAAGAAACTGTATCACCGCAGTGATTGAACTACAGTGAGAGAGAGAAAATCTGAATCACGCACACCTGATTGATCGGAGAAGAGACATAAAATCCGTCCCCTCCTGCCGTGGAGGCAACCGGCGCTGGGGGTGGGATGGGGGCCCGGGAGATCACTGATGCCTCCCTGATACGCCTTCCCCTACGAGAATGTGTAAAAGTCATTTATACACAGATCAAGGTCTCTCTTTTTTGATAATCTGGCAAAGCTCATTAAGGCTCACTTTATAAATATAAAACGTGGTTTGTAGGATACTAGTTTTAAAAGTAAAATACAAAAAAATAATAATAAAGAAAGGAATGGGAGGAAGGAAGGGAGGAAGGAGAGAGGGAGACGGAGAAAGAAACACCCGTGTGAGATCCCCAAGTTGATCTCCCGTATTTTGGAGACGAGTAAGCTGAGTCTGAGAAATAAGTGACACATAATTCAGAGAGAAGGTCGTGTAACTAGTTTATGTCGTGAACATGTCACTTGTCTCTGCCTCTGACATCCAGGCGCATCCTGCCAGGGGACCAACCTCAACCGTTAATTCTGTGCTTCAAGAATCAGGTATTTGATGTTTCTCTCTTCTTCAGCAACAGCAGTAAATTACAAGATTCTCAAATTCTACATCAGATAGCACACCCAGATACACTCCAATATATTCATGAAATTCTTAAGAAATTAGATCATAGGTAAATGATAACTCCAAGTGTCTACATTCTCTAACACAATGTGCTGTGTTCAGTACTCCAGGCTCTTTTTTTTTTTTTTTAAAGATTTTATTTGTTTAACAGAGAGAGAGAGCGCACAAGCAGGGGGAGCAACAGGCAGAGGGGGAGGGAGACGTAGGCTCTCCGCAAAGCAGGGAGCCTGATACGGGGCTCAAAATCCAGGACCCTGAAATCATGACCTGAGCCGAAGGCAGAAGCTTAACCGTCTGAGCCACCCAGGCGCCCAATACTCCATGTTCTTGGCAAGTTACTAGGTGATACGGTTCAGGCCACTCTAACAAATAACCCTAGACCCGGTGACTCAACCACAAACATTTGTTTTTCACAATTCCGGAGGGTGGCAAGTTCAAGGTTATGGAACCTGCAGACCGGCACCTGGTGAGGACCTGCTCCCAGGTTTCAGGATGGCTTGCTTCGTGCCATACCCTCTCGCGGAGGACTGCACAGTAGAAGCAAGCTCTCTTGTGAGTCTTTTAAGGGCATGAGTACCTTAATTAATGAAATGGAACCACCCTCATGACCTCATCGAATCCTGGTCACTTCCCAAAGATCCAGCCTCCCAATACTGTTAAAGTACCTCCTTGCCCATCACGACTTGAGAAGCCATACTTGAGTTACACTAAAAGAGCATCAGCTGAAAGTCAGAAGGCAAAGGTTCAAATCCAGACTCCCGTACGGAAGGGAAGGACAGTGAGCGAAGTGGGAAAGAGAGGCTCCGGCAGGACTTCTGAGTTCAACAGCAAGTGCGCGCGTGTTTCTGGGTCTCCTTTGGGGCTGACGGACAATAGGAAGGGGGTGTCCCTCCAACCATCCTTTGGCACTGCCACCTGCTCCAAGTTCCGGGGCTTTTAATGTCGGAGCCTTAGGTTTCCACCAAAGAACCCACGAGGGTAAACGAGGGGCTGGCTACTCTGGGCGCAGCCCCTGAGCAACCACCATCCGCAGAATCTGCATCTTCACAAGACCAGCCGCTGAGTCACGTGTGCATTCCAACTTGAGCAACAGTGCGCGAGATGCGCCAAGTTTCCTCCCCAGTGAGTCAGCCTTGGGAATTACAGAGAACCCAACCCCGGGATCGCAGAGCCCTACACTGGAACTCGTATCCCACTACCGTGTTATCTATGTGCCATGGGAGAAATGCCTTGACTTCTTCACATCTGTCAAATCAGGGATATTAATACCTGCTTTATGAGGCTGATGGGGTGATTACCAATTATAAAGCACCTACCACAATGCCTGGCCTATAACAGGAACTCAGGACATGCTAATTCTCCTTCCCTGCAGGATCTCTGCTGCACAACCAATATTTCACAAGTCTGCAGATCTGACTTCCTGCCACACGCTCATGTCCGACGGCTGTTGCCCCCAACTAATGAAGATCATAAAGTATCCCATCTTGCAAAAGTCACATAACATTCTAAAAGCTAATAGTTATCAGGGGGCAGCAAGAGGGTATTGATCCAGACCTCGATATGCAATAGCTCTCAGATATAAACCGGCTTCTCCCTCCATTACTGTCAGTCCAGCCGAGAGACAACAGAGCACGCATTTTTGTTTTTCTGAATTATCAAATTGATGCTCTTGCTTGGGGCCAAGATGTGTGTCTCCCTGGAGTGCTGTCTCAAAACAGGGCAATTGTCAACCCAATTACCTAGCACGTGTTTTTAGTCTTTCAAAGTAACCCTGAAGAGATCTGTTTATTCTTAAAGAGTTGTTAGGGGAGAGAAATGTCTCCCAAGATATCTTTTTAAATGCCGTTCCATTGTATTTTGAGGTGATGTGTTTTGTCTTTTACTGAGTATGTTATTATTCAAAAATGCTCACTTATCTTTACACTCTTCATTTGGAATTCAACTACATTGTGACTTTTCTGTAAATCTTTTATGAACAAGGTCTCTGGTGGGTCCTCCTTAATTGGTTAAGGATGATCAGCAGGGAGCACTGTCAAGGCTCCAGACGGTATTTCTTTTAAAAAATCATGGCACAAAACTTTTCCTGGGATAAGATGCCTGGATGCAGATAAAAACCAACCACGCTCTCCTGCCCACAACTACCACCTACGCCTGGCTTGTCAAAACAACAAGGACTTTCAAGTCCTCTTATTAGCAGTCACATTCTAGAGCGGCTTTGTTTTTTCAAAACTGAATTATTTGTGTTATGCCTCTGACAGAAGTGGTTGAAAGAAGGAAGGGGCTTGGAGATCATTGCTAATAAAACATTCTTGTAGTGATTCTTCCATGAAAGACTCAGAGGCGGTATCAAACACAAAAGTCTCTGAAGGGTTTCCTTCTGTCATCTTGCAAATCTAGACACAACTTCATTGCCCAGGGTGCAGGAGGAACCGTAACCACCCACAGGCACCCAGCGGTGCTCGGACGCCAGTCCCTGCCCACACCTCCCCCCACCCCCCAACCCCCTACCCCCGCTGGGTTATCTTCTATCACAGAGAGATGGTACTTGACCGTGTATTGACCTTCATTCAAAACCTTCCCTGTTCTCTTCCTTCTATTCCTTCCCTAGATTTGTGGAAGCATTTTCAATCCTTTCTAGTCATAGCACAGCACGCACAGATGTTTCCCAGGTTTGGCTGTGTACATCTTCGGAAGGCCCCAATGACTAGCAGGATTATTACTCTGTTTATAATTAGAGGCATTTCTCAACACCGTATGAAACTTAGAAGTGGCATCACAGTCAATGGCAGCATGTATATTTTAATTGTAAAAGTTCTATGCTACCATACTTCTGCATTAACAGAGCTATCTTACATTGCTCTTAAAATCATTTTTCAGGGTGGCTCAGTCAGTGAAGCGTCTGCCTTCGGCTCAGGTCATGATCTCAGGGTCCTGGGATCGAGTCGCTAGTCAGGATCTCCTCTCAGCGGGGAGTCCGCTTTCCTCTCTCACTCTCCCTCTGTGCTCGCTCGCTCTCTCTCTTTCGCTCAAATAAATAAAATCTTTTAAAAACTAAAATCGTCTTTCAGAAAAACTAGTATTCAGAATCAAGATTAAATTAAAAATTAAAACCTGGGCAATGTTCTGCATGATTTCCCAAGGTAAATTCTGGGAAAGTAAGTGGATCCTACTATTGTTCTAAGTTAGACGCGATCCAGAAGATATACTTCCTGCTGCGGTGTTCATAGCAGGCATTCCAAACCTATTACAGCATCAGCAATTTCTTGATTCCCTATTACATTGGGTTTACCATGGTATTTCCCATCACGATTCTATTGGATATAACATCCCTCCTTTCTTTAAGATATTTTTTAAAATTTTTTTCCAATTTTGATAAGTTTTTCTGCATTGGCGTAGCTGGTCATCAGAATTACACTTAATCATGTTACTTCTTCTTTTTTTTTTTTTTTTTAGATTTTTTATTTATTTATTTGACAGACAGAGATCACAAGTAGGCAGAGAGGCAGGCAGAGAGAGAGAGAGAGAGAGGAGGAGGAGGAAGCAGGCTCCCTGCTGAGCAGAGAGCCCGATGCGGGACTCGATCCCAGGACTCTGAGATCATGACCTGAGCCGAAGGCAGAGGCTTAACCCACTGAGCCACCCAGGCGCCCAATCATGTTACTTCTAACGATGCCTGAATGTTATTCTGGAAGTTACAAGACACTTACAGATGTTGTTACATGTATTATTCTTAAACTTTCGAAAAACAGTTCACGTCGTTCGTATGTTCAGGAAATATAATAACCCCAGCACATCTAGACGTGTGTTTTCCCCAAACCTGCTTTCATTCGGGCCACTCCAAGTCAGTGGTTAATAAGGAGGGCTTTCCCACCACTCTGCCACATCAGAGAGAAATTTCCTACAGGGAATGGGGCCAGTGCTGTCCACTCGAAACGCAGAGGCCTTCCTGGGAGTCCCTTTTCCTTCTCTTTGAGATTCTGATCCGCTCCGGGAGAACGGCTCACGGGGTCAGGGATAGTTGAAAGGATGTGCACAGGGGACAATTTTTCTATGTCTCTTTCACCTAGGAGATTTTTCATAAGCCTGCTCAGAACCTCTCTGCTTGGTATGCAATACAGAAATAACGGGGTAAGTCTCTCATAAATTGAATTGATCTGACCACGGATTTGAAGTTACTGCCTTTCCCACTGAGTTAAAGCCAAATAGAGTTGCCTGCCCGGCCGGGCTTTGATCAGTAGCACGGTACTTTCCTCTCCCTGACTTAAATGCATCCAGTCCCTAGCTCTGGTTTTATTTAATGTTCTTGTTCACTTCACTGGAAATGCTTTAACTCTGGCACCTGCTGGCTGTGAAAGTGATTAGGATTTCATGGGACCAGAGCGTTTCATTTCTAGTAAGACATACCACGGCCCATAAATTAATACAGGATTATGCTTCAGCATTTACTCCGCAGGCTTGTTTTGAACTGAAAAGGAAAGGCAATTGAAGGATGAAGAAGAAAGGAGATGATCAGATGAAAAGCGAACCATAGTACAAAACCTGACAGTGTGCATTAGCATAAGCACTTTCTTAGGAGGATGCCCAGAAACTTGGCCACTGGGCTCTGTTACCGCTGATAAGCATCATTCCTTCCTCTCAAAACCTGGCTCCCCTACATAGGGCCACTACGTTGCCCCCCGTCAGCCTGTATCTGGGGAATCCGAGATCCCTCCGTCAGCTGGCTGGGCCGGTATGGCCACAGGCCGGTGGAGCCCAGCCTCCCAGGCATTCCCACCAAGGTACCAGATGTCCCGGACCCTCCAGGCCAGCACATCCCGAACAGAGGAAACGCTTTCCTCTCCCTCGGCCCCTTCTCTCTCTCTCTCAAAAGAAATAAATAAATCTTGGGGGGAAGGGGCGCCTGGGTGGCTCAGTGGGTTAAGCCTCTACCAGGGGCCTGGGATCAAGTCCTGCATAGGGCTCTCTGCTCAGCGGGGAGCCTGCTTCTCCTCATCTCTCTCTCTGTCTGTCTCTCTGCCTATTTGTGATCTTTCTCTCTGTCAAATAAATAAATAAAATCTTTTAAAAAAAAAATCTTGGGGGGAAAAAACAACACACCAAGTTTTGCATTACTTTGCTACACAGCAATAGACAAGGCAAAAGTCAATACAGATTTTGCAAAGGGGATACCTAAGAAACATATTGTAATGTAAGAGTTGGTCTCTCAGCCACATACCTACGTAGTGAAAACTCAAGAGAAAGGGCACTGAACTTCCTGGATATTTTTCCCATTTGTTGCACACAAATGGAAACGTTTATTCCAGTGGGAAACACGGTGAATGTAATGTTTCTCGAACTCCTACCATATGCCAGGCACTCTCTTAGGTCATACGGATGCGATGGAAAGTAAAAACCCAGAACGATTTTGCCTTCTTGGACCTTACAGTCAGATGGGGAAGCAAGACAGCATATCATTCCACAACACAATCTGCTAGGTTGATCAAAATAACTGCAAAATAGCACTCCGATAACTATACCAGGCAAACCTGACCTCGCCTGAACGGCAGCTAAGTTTCCCCAAAGACATGATACTTAGGTCAATATCACAATCCTAAATCGTGTTAACTACACAAAACAGAGTAGAGGTGCTGAGGAAAGAAGAATGTCTCAGGCTGTGGGAGATGGAACACTTGAGAGGCGGGGAGATGGGGTAGTGAGAGCATGATGAGAGAGGAAGCTTGAGACTGTGCGCCTTTGCCAACCGCCCTACTAGCTTTCATTTTCATCTGAAGAGTCACTGAAGTGTTTGAAGCCAGAGACATGGGGAAAGAGAAGGACCTTGGCCTTAAGGTTGTGAGATTCCCGTCTGAAAAACTCATTTTGCATTTGTGGAACAAACAGTTGCTGGGAAGCGGGATGGCGTGACACAGAATGGAGGAAGAGGAAGGTTGGTGGTAACCAACGGTGGGGCAACACAATGAAACATTCTCCCAATGCAGAAATCCTCTCCGTAAAGGAAGCAGAGAAACATAACCCTTTCATGATTGAGTAAGCATTAAACCAGAACGGGATGCACATCACAGGCAATCCGCTACGTGGTGGCAGAGGCGGGAAGGATCTCACTCTTGTATACAGCCACTGAGCAGGTTCCCAGCCCCCAGCCATCAGTCCTCAGAGAACAAGACCTCCTGCATGGTTCCCCCACCTCACGAGATGATTCCAGTTGCGTGGAGCATAGCAAAAATCCTCATAATGTTAACCAGGAGGCATGAGAGCCCAAACCATTGTGCCCACTGCATCTTGGTGGGATGGGGCAATATCCCTAGATGCATCCCTCTTTTCTTGAAGATTTACTTATTTATTTGAGAGAGAGAGAGAGTGCACATGCAAGAGTGAGCTCAGAGGTGGGGGGCGGGCAGAGGGAGAGAATCTCAAGCAAACTCCCCCCTGCCCCGAGCACAGGGCCAGAAGTGTGGGGCTCAGTCCCCTGACCCTGAGATCAGGACCTGAGCTGGAATCAAGAATCAGATGCGTAACCGAGCCACCGCAGTGTGCCGTGCACCCCTCTTCTGCAGTGGAAGGACCCCATCGCCTTCTTACAGACGACAAATAAAGCAGTGGGGGTGGCCAGCTGCCAAACGATGCATAGACCTTAAGACAAAAGAACAGTCGTTGAGCCTCAAACAAAGATATATAACATATATTCTATATCATATAGTAATATATGATAAGTGGGCTCCTTACCTCTCCGTAGGAAGTGTTCTAGCCCCAGACGCTTCCTCGTGCTGCATGAAGACTGTGCAGAGCCTGCGTCCGCCACAGCCCAGCAGATCCACCCCACGGCGTGCGCGTTCTCGGGATAACCAACTAGTCCTCCAGTGAGAGGACTTGACAGCGCCGTCGGTTACACACAGTTCCTCCCAACTTTACCAGGGAATTGGGGGGACCGGCCATGCTTGCAAATTGGCTTTATGCAAAGAAAACACAAGCTTCTCGTGTCTTTTTGACAAGAAGTCGTTTTGCAGTTTGGGCCAAGTCACCCCCGGAAGTTCTGGTCCTCCTTCCCACAGAAGGCTGGGGACAAGGCGCTGTCTCTGTCGTTTCAAAGACAGGGTGCCCGGGGTCTTCAGGAAGACAGTCCCCCAGCCCGCAACTCACAAAAGGCCCATCAAGTTTTCAAAAGCCTTATACGCACCACAGAGAGAAGAGAAGGTACTTACACATTTCCCAAAGTGAATGCTCTGAGGAAAAGCGTGAGGAGTCTCTTCAAGGGCAGAATCGGGCCTCTTGTTTTCACTTGTTCTCCTCACACCTGTTGGAAGGAAAAGAGAACGCATTTCTGAAAGGCTGGAGTGCTGAGGAAGAATCATATCCCTTGGCTTCAGGGTCACAGAAATCACTGAGGACTTTAGTGAAGATGTGACGAGGATGTTCGCCAGATGTTAGCGGGAGGTGACAGCCGCTCGGGAAGGGAAGGAGGAGGGACGCATCACCTCAGTCCCGAGTGAAGCTGCCTGTGGAGAGGAGAGGGGTCCCGGGAGAGGTGGGTCTGCGCCGAGCCTGGCTGCTCTTCCTGAAGAGGGGAGGCCCGTGAGGCTGGAGAAAGCCAGTGGGGAGGGCCCAGCAGTCCGGGAAGAGTGGAAGAGGCCGGGCAGAGAAGCCAGTAATCGATGGTGGGAGCCATGGGCGGAAGTAAGGCAGGAGGGAATTCAAATCTCAGGGAGAAGGATTAGACCTTGCAAATGAACTTGTGGGCTGCCCTGTATCTTAGAAAGCCTCCAGAACTCTGCTGAACAACTCTTTAAAGAGATGTAAGTTTTGTTGTAATTTAATTTGGAGGCTTTATTAGTCCTGAACCCAGGAAGAAGGAACATACAGTTCCGTTCCTGGTAGATGAGACTGCATTGTGTGACTGGAGGTCTCAGTCTTGGCTTCCCCATGAGAAGACTTACCTGGAGATCCGAGTTTGAATAATGACAGACAGAAGGAAAGTACCAAGCACAAAGCAGCTTTTTAAAGGAAAAGCGCACCCTTAAGGTGGGAAAGCGGGCAGGCTCTGTAAGATGGATCCCACCCTAGGTGGTTTTGGGATTGCATATTATGGGGATTGGATATTATTGGGTCTCTTGGGGCTGGGAGGAGCTGAGAGGTACAGTGGGGTGGTCCCTACTGGAGGCTGCCTCCAGGCCACAGTGGGATACCTCCCACACATTGGAAGGGGGAGTTTGCACTGGAACCCAACATGGCCGCCTTTCTCCAAGGAGCTGGAGGTGGGTCTCTACTTATAATGCAAATGCATTACAATGAGTCTAGGGGTTTTCCTGGGGGTATAGGTGGAAGAGGAGAAGTGCAGTGGTCTGTACCTGTGGCTCTCGATTTGTCAGGCCCAAGGTCTTGGAAGTCACAAGGTCAGGATGTTGGGTGCAACCCCTCGCCCCTGACTTTTTTTTTTTTTTTTAAGATTTTATTTATTTATTTGACAGACAGAGATTACAAGTAGGCAGAGAGGCAGCCAGAGAGAGAGGAGGAAGCAGGCTCTCTGCCAAGCATAGAGCCCAATGTGGGGCTCGATCCCAGGACCCTGGGATCATGACCTGAGCAGAAGGCAGAGGCTTTAACCCACTGAGCCACTCAGGCGCCCCCCTGCCCCTGACTTTTAATGGGCAGCTTATTCGTCACCATCCTTGCCTGGAACTCACAGCTCTGTCATCCCCCTCAAGGACTTGGGATCCTGCCTCAGACGTTCCTTCCACTGCTCATAACCTAGGCTCTACCTAACAATTCCATTAGTTGGACAGAGGGACTTTAATGAAGGAACTACTTACAGACGCCTGAGACAAGTGCAAACAAAGGAGTGGGGGATTGGCAACGGGTGATACAGCGGTGGGGGAAATGGTGTTTCCGGAGTCCAGGAACACCGGGCTCCCGATACGAGAGCACGGAGTCGGGGCCCTGGTGGGAGCTTTGAACTGGAGAAGCAGGAGCTGAAGCATGGGAGAAGCATGACTTAACACCGAGTTTCTCATCTTGCCCTCCAATCTCTGCAGCCGTTTCCCATGGACAAGACACAGGGGGAGGAAAAGGAAAGCCTCAGTCTCCCCAAGGGGCACGCAGCTGAGGAGAGAACAGAAGTGGGGCGGGAAATGAACACAGGCTCTTATTACATCTGCAATCTTCAATTCACTGGAATTTTCTATGTGTCTCCCCTCTTTACACAGATAAGGGATCATTAAAACACAGCAGAAAGACTGCTGTGAAATAACCTTACTAGGGCAAGTATAAACAGAATAGATCTACTCTTCTAAATCCAAGAGCTTCATCATTCATGACTGATTTCTCTTGCTTAAGAGTTGATCTCATAGCAAATTCGAGTATACAATACAGTATTGCAAATTAGAGTCTCTGTGTTGCACATTAGATCCCCAGAACGTATTCCTCTAACAAAGTAAAGTCTGGGGGCTCTTTTTAGATTGGGGGATAGAGGGAGAGAGAGAATCTCAAGCAGGCTCCATCCCACAACCCTGAGATCATGACCTGAGCCGAAAGCAAGAGCCCTACACTCAGCTGACTGAGCCATCTAGGAGCCCCCAAAGGAAGGTTTTTAAAAATGGTAGCTCTGTGAGGTGATGACTATGTTAAGTAACTTGATTGTGATAATCATTTCACGGTGTATATGCATGCCTATCACATCATATTATATGCCTTAAATATATGCAATTTTTATTTGTCAGTTATATCTCAATAAAACTGGAAGAAAAAGTTGGGGGGAAAACAAACAACTCACCCCGCAGGGCAAAGGGAGTGTGCCAAAGCCTCCGATGCTTCACGGAGGCCACTGTTCTCGTCTTCCTCTTGCTCCTCTGATGCTTTTCAAATTTCTCCTCCTGTGCCTCTTCCTTGAAGGTCTGTCTTCTTCCAAGCTCTCTCCAGACCCTACTATCCTCTTCCACACTTGTCATCAGTTGTCTCATCCACTCGTTTGGCTCCATGTTGAACTACAGACTGATGACTCTTGAGCTGTTTCTCCTGCCATCTATCTCTCTCTCTATCTCTGAAACTTGGACTCGGAGATCACAGTGCCGACTGGAACACTCCACTGGGTTATTCAACAATCATTCCAAGCTCATCACATACAAATGGAACTCCTTGTTCTCATCAAATGTGCTCCTTCCTCTGTGTTTCCTGTCTCAGGAGATGGTGCCATCATTCACCCAGTTGTTCAAGACCTTGACATTCTCTTGTCCATCACCAGACATAAAATCAATCACAGAGTCCAATTTACCTCTGGAATAGGTCACATCCATCCATGTCTCTCCTGACCGACACCGACTGGCAATCCCTTAGACTGGCCAACATTTTTGCTCATGGAGATTATTCCAACAGATACCTAGATCTTCTAACTTCTACTCATGGCCCTTTTAAGATCCATTCTCAAAAAATTCAGCCAGAGTGAGTTACTATAACCCGAATGTGATAACAAACATAATTATTTCATAATGACATTGGTGTTAAGATAGAGTGCTAATCATGAACACGGTTGAAAATGTGTCATGATATAGGGGCACAATTTCGCTGTTGACTAGTATCTTCCCAGTTCTGATGTAATGCTTCCAACTTAGGAGGAAATCAATAGATACTTTCATATAGAAGAGGAAGGAAGGAAGCCATAAAACTGATGTGGAACAGTCTCTGGTCATCAGGGAATTTTGCAAAAGTAGTGGATGCTGCCGTAATTGACACTTGATGAGGGTGGTTGAAATCTTGAAAGGCAGAGGAGGGCGGGGCCAGGAGGCGGGAGGTGAGGGCGGCGGGGCAAGCTTGCTAACTACTCTGGGTACTTACAGGCCAATAGATCTTGCTTTCTCGAGCTTGAAGTTGGAGGTAGAATTAATTACGTTAAAGCTTTAATAATAGAAATACATTTATTAGTGACAACAAATGGTCTCTTTACATCAGTACATGACAATTAAGGAGTAAGAGGTGAGAGGCTGAGAACCAATCTGTGATAATTCACCGTTCAGGTGTTTGTGCAAGGGTGACAGGTAACACGGTGCTGTCTTAACAATAGGCAAGATTCTGCCCCCAGCCTTTAAAACTCTAAAATAGTAAATTTTATGTTTCCTTGTAAAACACACACACACACACACACACACACACACACACACACACACATAAACAAACAAACAAAAAAACCCAAGACTTTTCCTGGATTTTTTTTTGCCCTGTAAGTACTTGAGTATCAAACTAGAAAATAAAGGAATCTGAACCTACTCTTTTACTCCTGGACTTTTATGAATCAACTTCAGAATCGAACTACATCTCCCCTTGCTCAGCTGGGTAGGAAACAGCCAAGGTGGGAAGGGGTGAAGGTCAGGGTCATTCCCCTGCTGCCAGGTCTCACCACGCCTGCCGTGTTCTTCACCTTCCTACAAGGGAATTTCTTCACAAGGTGGCTGCTAGCTCAGGGGGTGTTGAGAAACTTTATCTCCGGTGAGAGGCTATCCCTCAACTTTGGAAAGGCATGTGCAACGTGTTGGTAAGGTAAGTAATGTTCCCAAGCCAGGGACTTCCTATCCAGAAAGAGAGAGAGAAAAGAAGAAAAAATATCTGGTGGGGATCGTCCTTTGCAAAATAATTATACCTTCAAAGATTCACTTCCTCACATGGCATAAACAGAAATACAATGTTAATTCAGATTTTTTTTTCCTTGTTTGCTCTTCTACCCAAGGAGATTTCTGTAATCGGTATGTTTGTTTCTGTCTAATGTCTAGGAATCTTTGCTTCAGAGCATAAGGAAGATGGTGGCGTGTGAATATTGCTGGGTCAAGATTTTCCCCGGGTCGGTTTTGCTCCCTGATGAACACTGTAGCCAAGGGACGTTGTCTTTTGGAGACCCATTTGAAAATCATTCTCCATTCTTGCCCTTGAAATCACTTTCCTCAAACTTTTCCTCTGCTAGACCGAAGTCCTGGCTTTTACACTTGCGCTTAGCTGAATTTACTGGATAGTCTCCTCTCCCGCGGTGTATCACATCCTGACTGCGAGGCTGGGGCAGGGAATATGTCACATTTTTCTTTCCTACAACTTCCATTCAAGTTAGCTATGAAAGCACATTATGCCACCGAGTGCCAGATGTGGCGGGTTCTTAGGGCTTTGTGAATAGATTTGCCATTTTTTATTCGGGTTGCTGAGTCAGGAAATTGACATTCTACTGTTGTGCTTTTAAAAGTATTTGCTATAACTTCATTTTTTTCTCCCTCTGACAGTGGAAGCAGTTGAAGCAGAAAAAGGTGGATTAGCTTTCTTGATTCCAATTATCTTCCCTGTAGTATATTGCTGATACGCTGCCGTGTCAGGTAACTTATGCGAAGTAGAAGAAAATGTCACCTCGTAAACGTGACAGTGTTTGAGGGAAGGCTTGAAAGGTATTTTATGTCATTGATGGGTCTCCAAGAACTTTTTTCAGACAGGTAGAATTGTTTTGAAATATTCGAATTTGTTGTTTTTTTTTTTTCCCCTACTCAAATTTGCTGAGAGATTACCATGCAAATGTCAACTTTTGTTTTTAGAAAAGATATAAATTGAGATGGTTTGCGAAGTGCGCTACTTGACTTTATTCCACATTTGAGTGGGAGACTGAAGGGCGTTCTTCATGGTGCTGAAACTTCTTTCTCTGTTTTCTTTTTCTTTTCTTTTTCTTTTTCTTTCTTTTTTTTTTTTTTTTTTTTTTTTGCATTGGTCAGAGACTAGGTCATATCTCACAAAGTCCAGCTTCTTACTGCCTTACAGAGAGATCTGAGACAGCGGCTGGTTAATACCTGGTGACAGTGTGTGTCTCTGTGTTTACGTGGCTGTGTCTGGAGGTGAGGAGAGAAGGCTCCGTGCCCGTGTGTACTCCTTCAAAGCCCTTTGATTAGAAGAACTGCCTGCAGTCTCTGACCATCTGGCGAGGTTGGGTTTAGTTTTATTGGTGTAGGAAGAGCTTATTATGACGTTTTACATGTACAACTTTTCTTTTTTTTTTTAATCTTTTTTTAAAATTTAATTTATTTATTTGAGAGAGAATGAGTGAGAGAGAGCATGAGAGAGGAGAAGATCAGAGGGAGAAGCAGACTCCCCAAAGAGCTGGGAGCCCGATGCGGGACTCGATCCTGGAAGTCCGGGATCATGACTTGAGCTGAAGGCAGTCGCTCAACCAACTGAGCCACCCAGGCGCCCTCTTTCATTTTTTTTTTAATGTTATTTATTTATTTGACAGAGAGAGATCACAAGTAGGCAGAGAGGCAGGCACGGGGTGGGGAGTAGGTTCCCTGCTGAGCAGAGAACCCGATGCGGGACTCGATCCCAGGACTCTGAGATCATGACCCGAGCCGAAGGCAGAGGCTTAACCCTCTGAACCACCCAGGTGCCCCCCTCTTTAAAAAAAAAAAAAAAAATTATTTATTTATTTTACACAGAGAGAGAGAGATCGATCACAAGTAGGCAGAGAGGCAAGCATAGAGAGAGGGGGAAGCAGGCTCCTCACTAAGCAGAGAGCCCAATATGGGGCTCGATCTCAGGACGCTGAGATCATGACCTGAGCCGAAGGCAGAGGCTTAACCCACTGAGCCACCCAGCACCCTAAATGTACAACTTTTCTTATTTTTCCTGATGAATCACGTTTATCCCCTTACCTTGCTGAGAGAGTTTGGATCACAGGTAAAAGAGAAAGGGCCGCCCGGGTTTCTGAGATGAGGACACAGCCCTGCGAGCTTTGTGCCAGGAAGAAAGCGCTTCCAGAAGTCTGAGCAGAGAGGACCCTGGCGATGACTTCGTGGACGCGGCAGGAGGACTCGGGGAGTTCACCGTGAGTTCTCTGCCTCGCAGACTTTCTCCCCACGGCTTTGTGTGACGTCAGGACTTCCGTGGGACAGAAAACCGTTAGACAAAGGGTGTCAGTTTAAGCTGGGGCTCTCTGCTGATTCCTCACAGAATGAAAAGTAAAGACAACAAATGTTTCTGAACAGCCACAGCAGATCATGGCTTCCATGAGACAGCACTGAAGTTAGCTTCATTAGTTCATCTTCTTCCATCAAAAAACTTCTGGGGGCACCTGGGTGGCTCAGTGGTTAAGCCTCTGCCTTCGGCTCGGGTCATGATCTCAGGGTCCTGGGATCGAGACCCGCATCGGGCTCTCTGCTCAGTCTGGAGCCTGCTTCCTCCTCTCTCTCTGCCTGCCTCTCTGCCTACTTGTGATCTGTCCATCAAATAAATGAATAAAAATTTTTAAAAAACCCAAAAAACTTCTGAATCCTTTTTAGCACCATATTGAACTCTTTTTTTTTCTTGACAGAAGTATTCCTGCAAACATAAATCATCTTGGGCCCTGATTCTCATTTAGTTGATCACTAGCATTTCAGTACAAGCACAACATTCACAAGTGAGGCTCCTGACTGTCCTTCCTTTTAGTATCTACTTGGTCTGGGACGATGACCTCCAGTCCCCAGTGTCGTTCAGCTCCGTCCTTAAGCATCGCCAGAAAAAGAAGCCTCCCTTGATCGTTCTCAAGCTGTCTCCCTATTTTCAGCCCGGCCTCCTCAATCGAGCGAGCAATCAGCGGGGCTTTCAGTGGAATCACAGGGAACATAGAGCAATTTCATCGCTCAGGTTAAGGGAACAGAAATGGGAGATGATGCCGGGTGAGTAGAAGAAAACAGAACGGAAAGCCAATGGTACTTCTTCTAATATTTGAAACAGACCTGGGAGGAAAAAGGAGATAAACAGGGAAAAGAAAGCAAGCTTGCAGAACACCGAGAAAATGTAACTTTTTCTATAGATGTTCGGTGACATTTCCCCCTAAAAACACCCTTGTCTGTCCTTCACAACACACCTCAGGCTCCGAGTAACCAGGTTTGATCCGCAAGATGAATTAAGAAAACCCTAGGGACACAGAGAGAAACAGACGGTTGTCTGCGGAGAGATGGATTACAGCTCCGACTTGCAAATGTGCAGCTCCTTTCTAGGTCAGCTCCTGTGCAAGCAGGACTCACTGGCTCCCCAGTTCTCCCTTTAGGAAGTCTGTTTCTCTGGAAACTACGAAATGAGCAGGAATTGAGGAACAGTTGAGGGAGAGGAGTAAACGGGCGTATGTATTTATTAGAAATAATACTAGAAAAAAAAATAGATGTGTTCTTTGGGAACTGATGGCAAGAGGGGTATGTGAACATTTTCCTGGGAACGTTTGCTAGAATTCTGCCCAGGTTCAGAGACGTCGACTCATCCATCCTTGTGTAACTCCACAATTTCATGGGACTGAGCCCATGCACCGAACAGAAGAGGTTTGCTTTATTTTCCGAAATTGTCCTTATACAATGAAGGCTTCCTTTTAGAAAGGAGAGTCTGGAGGCCTGCATGTCCCTGGGCTCCTGCCATCATGCTCTGTGTATTTATCGGACTGGAATATGCACAGCCCGTCACACCTCCGTGCCACATGGCTGTGAGCAAACATGACACCCGTGATACAGGGGGAGGGGAAATGCTTTAGGAACCCAGTGCAGAGGTCAAGTATCCAAGCACGGCCAGAAATGACACTCCCTATGCTCAGGAACATCGACTGTGGTTTTTGCCTTCGTGCCTTAAGAGAGAGGAGGCGCGTGTACAGGGACGAGAGACTCACTGCCCCGGTCACCACCTGCACGAATGTTAGACGGGCACTATCACCAGGATGACAGATAAGTCAGGGCATCTCTCCTTTGTCCTATGCAATGTTCGAGTCTAAACAATGGTGACTACCTGCTCGCGGGGCCAGAGAAACAGCCTTTGGCCGGTGAGGGGTGTTCAAGGGGCCGCCCCGTTTCCCCGCACAGCAAGACTCCTCATTGCACAGAGCAGGAAATTTCGCTAAATCTATTTATAATCCCCAGAAACACAGTCTGAAGAATGCGGCCTTCGTCTCTCGAAAGACCTTAGTAAATGTCAGTGATTTAGAAAGTACACTCCAATGGCACATCAAGGACCGTGCTTGCAAGAAACAGCTCATTTGCAATCCGAGGAAGAGTCCGGAAGAAAATGTGGGATGGCAGCTTTGAAGACATCCTACCAGTGGATTCTTGATAGGATTGATGTTAAAAAGTTCCAGCATTAATGATATTTATCACAATAGCACAATATGGAAGCATCAAGGTCACTTTCCAAATAGCATGTTGCTTTCCAGAAGTGTAAATATGACTGAGTGTCTAGAAACTGCCTAACAGTGGTGTTATCATAAATTCTGATGATAAATGACTTTCAGGCAGTCCTAAACATCCTACAATGGGCTCTAATAATACTGAGGGAACATTTTATGATGAATACAAATCACCCCTAAACCCCATCATACATCAAGCTGAGTAATATCACAATGAGAGGGGAAAGAAAATGAAACTTTAAATAGGCATACGCTTTTACGGACTTTGATTGGATTTGTATTCGTTCTACCCACTCCCTCAATCCAACAATAAATACTATATGGAAAATAAGAAAATATCTTAAATAGAAGAAAAATCTTAAATCTCTCTTTGAAAATTTGATTTGGAAAAAATACCCAATATAACATCACTATAGTAAGATATTCGCATTTTAATTTTTACTTACTAAGTCTAATATAATGACACTGCTTTACAACATGCTCCCTTCTGAAAGGATTTTTATATGTATGCTCACTTAAAACTTATAATGATTTTAATGAATAGATATTCTGATTTTATAAGCAAAGGAACCATGCCACTAAAATGACATTTGGCTAGCTCACAAGGTTAAGGAATGAAAAAACCATGAGTAGGAACTTTGGTTCTGTGGAAATTGTGCATTAGCCTTATGGACTATCTGAGATGCACATGAATTAATGTGGGGGCTGCTGTCCTAGTTAACATTGCTGTGTAGAAAATGAACCCCAAGCTTTATTCTGCTCATGACTTTGTGCGTCAGGAACCTGGGAAGGGCTGGGAAGGGCTGGGCAGCTCTCATCGGAGATCTCACAAGCACCATGGTCTGGACATCCACTGGGGCTAGTCATCTGGGGGCTCCCTGGGTGAGGTGTCCCAGAGGGTCCCTCTGGTAGCTGCACAGGGCACTGGCTGTTGCCTGGGAGTTCACCTGGGGTTCCCTCTCTGATCCCCCAAGAGGTGCCTCTCCCCCGTGGTATTTCAGTGTAGCAGGATGGCTCCCAGGAAGTCCAACTTCCCTCAAAAAGAGCATCTGAAAGGGACGGGGCAGGAGGCACAACCTTTCGTGATCTAACCAGGGAAATAACATGGTGCGTCTTTCAGTACCTTCGTTAAAGGGGTCCCAGGCCCTTTCCTATGTCAGGAGGATGAAATACCTTGCAGCCTTTTATTTTAAACCAATGCAGTCTTCAAGGTCACTCTTTCCTCTGATTTCATTTGAGCCAAATATATCTTACCTATGCTTATGATAAATTTTCTATTAAAACTAAAAAAAAGGAGTACCTGGGTGGCTCAGTGGGTTAAAGTCTCTGCTTTCAGTTCAGATCATGATCTGGGATGGAGCCCCGCATCGGGCTCTCTGCTCAGCGGGGAGCCTGCTTCCCCCTCTCTCTCTACCGCCTCTCTGCCTGCTTGTGATCTCTCTCTCCCTCTGTCAAATCAATAAAATCTTTTAAAAATAAAAAAAAAAACATAAAAAAATTATTTTTTTCAAAGCTACTAAACCAGTCTATCTCTTTACAAGTAAGCTAAGTTCTGGGTGATTCCATCCAGTAATTTTAAGATAAGAGACTTGCTTAATTTGCTTTTATGTTCCAAATAAAACAGATTTTGATTAAGAAAAGGCCACGCTAAAATCAGCCAAGTCCACACAGAGTAAGAAGAGAAGAAAATGCTAATTCCAAAAAGAAGAGAAAACAGGATCACAAAGCTGGCTCTCAGTAACTCTTGTCGCTCAGTAAGTCAACCTGCTGCTTTCCTGTGGTTTATAACATCATTAATTTCTAAATTAATAACAGTTCAGTACTTTCTTCTAAAACTGAATAGAAAGAGCGTAGCTCGCCTGGCTGCGTTTACAGCATTCCCTTAACCGATGGTCCTATGCGGGGGAATTAGCAGATTGCCTGTCTCTGTATGTTCTTGGAATGATTCACATCTTCCAGACAATGGTGTGCACCCACCACAGGCTGCACCATGTGTCAGTCATTTCTTAATTTCAGCCAAGCTGCTGAAATATGATAGATGGGAAAAGACAGGGCAATCGAACTTAAGATCTATCCTTTGGTCCTGCATCACGTGTCATTTGTGGTTCTTGTCCAAGATTTGAAATGGTTTCCCAGATCTTAACACTTTTGATCCTCACAACACCCTTGGAAGATAGACAGGGTGAGGGTTTCTGTTCACATTTTCGTGACTTCCTAAAGGCAGGGGCAGGGCGCTCAAGACTGGGGCGTGATCCATCCAGCACTCTGTCCATCAACGTACTCAGAGAAGAGGAGAGACCAGACAAATCAAAAGGGAGATTTTGCTGGTATAGTTATTTGTCTGAGCTGTTTCAAAAGCCCAGTTTATTTGGAGAACGAAAGGTGTTTCAGGAGAGAAAGCATGCGGTGGTGTAAAGTAGGGAGAATGAAACAAAACCAGCATCAGTTCATGAACTGAAGAGCATTCAAGTCATTGGTGACAGACATTTGTGTCTCCCATTGAGCCTTCTCTGTGTTGCATATGACGACCGGGTCACTCTTATTTTTCCATCTTTCCTCTAGAATTCTCTGCATCTTGTTACTGACTTCTCTCATTTCTTCTTACGTCTAGAGGATTATCTTCTACATCGACACAGGCTTTGAGGAAGAAATGGAACGGTCTACAAGATACGATTGCAAATATGTGAAAGTATGCAAGTGCAAAATAATATATGAAAATAGACACCGCCATGGGGATTAAGGGCCCTTGAGATATAGACTTGTTTGTAATGTTGTTTAACGTACTGTATTTTCAAATTTAAAAATAAACCTGACTGGGGCGCCTGGGTGGCTCTGTCGGTTAAGCAACTGACTCTTGATCAGGACTCAGGTCTTGATCTCATGGTTGTGAGTTCAAGCCCTGCATCGGGCCCCCACGCTGGGCATGGAGAGCCTATTTAAACATAAATAAATAAATAAATAAATAAATAAATAACCTGATTGGTTCCTCCAAGGGAAACGTTGAGCAAAGCGATGATCCAGCGAATCCAGAGAGCACGCAGGTTATTCATCCGTGCTCCGCGTCCTAAGTGACTCTGTGAGTTTTGCTCTCCTTTATATTTTTGGTGATCTCTTAAAAGCAGGTGGTGGAAAAATGGATTATATGCGACTCTCAAGTTGATTCTATTTGAGTGAGTGTTAAGTTTGAGTCCACAAACCCCTGTGTGCTGAGAAATGTTATTTGCTTGAAGACAAATTAAATGAGTCTGAGCCCCATTTTGACAGCCTGGAGCTGAATCCCATTTTAGTCTTGATTTGGGTCCTTCTGTTCCAAGGTCCTCAGGGCGCCTGGGGTGTATGCAGACTCACCCAGAGCTGAACAGATGGGAAGCCCTTTGTCACCATCCGCCAGATGCCGCAAGTGTGCTCGTGTTCCAGAACCACATGATCCCCCAAGGGTCAGCTTTGTGGCTGCTGAGCCACCCATGGAGTCTGACAAACCTGAGTCCCCTGTGACTCGAGTCCAGTCTCGCCAGGCTCACCCTGTGGCTGTCTCCTCCCAGGATACAACGCTCAGCTCTGGTCTCCCTGCCCCGGCACGGATCCCTCGGGGGGCTCGGGGTTCCTGACGTCAAAGCCCAGGAGGGAAGATGGACGGCGGAGCAGGCTCACTCTCTCTCCTGCACACCTGCTCCCGGACACCAGGCACACAGAGGCCTGGCCACCTGCTTGGAAAAGCAGGTATGAGGCCTCCCAGAAAGCAAGATCTAACCAGTTCTTTCCCAACACCCATTTTGGAGTTTTTACAGCTTTAAGATGGAAATGATTTTTTTCCCTCCCCCAAGGATTGAGCCTCAGTCTACCTCCCAGTTGTGAATTACTCGAGGCAGATAAATATGCACTGCCTAATTACTAGAGTTCAGATACTCGGTTCAGAGATTTTCTCTTAGTCCAGACTATCCTGGCCCTATCTTTCCTATAGGAGCGAGTCCCGCACAATTTCTGGCTTCCTCTGATCTGTACACTTGGGACTCTCATTAGTTTGTTGGCGTCCTGGCCTGCAGGGAGTAGAGCTAAACATCTTCTTGATTCAGCATTTTGGTCATAGTGGTAAAGATGTAATGTCTGAGCACATACTGCATGATTTCAATAGGAAGATGATAATGCCCTCGAAAATAATTTTGTATTTGGTCCCTCAGCTTATTTTCTTTAGGAATCACTGCAGAAGTGTACTTCACGCTGCTCTACTCCCTTATCTGCCAGCTCCGTCCTTGTAAATGGCCCCTAACTCTGTAAACGACACAGCGCTCAGCCTTCGCGTGGAGTCTCTGCTTACTCCTTCCTCACTGACCACATTGAAACTCTACTTCTCGGGCACCTGGGTGGCTCTGCCAGTTAAGCCTCTGCCTTTGGCTCGGGTCATGATCTCGGGGTCCTGGGATGGAGCCCCTCATCCAGCTCTCTGCTCAGCAGGGAGCCTGCTTCTCCCTCTCCCCCTGCTTGTGCTCGTGCTCTCTGTCGAATAAATACATAAAATCTTCAAAAACAAAAAAGTAAATAAACCCTATTTTTCTACATTTTCCCCGTCGGCCCTCTCTTGAGGTCATCCCTCTGTGTCCGTCTTCCCTGCTGTGGGGTTAGTGGAGTCCACCGTCCCCCCCCCCACCCCCCCCCCCCCCCGCTCCGGCCGCCCCCCCGCCCCCCCCCCCCCCCCCCCCCCCCCCCCCCCCCCCCCCCCCGCGGGGGCTCGGGGCGCCCCCCCCCCCCCCCCCCCCCCCCCCCCCCCGTGTCTGGGGCGGAGTCATGGCTTCTCTCCTCCCTCCAGATCTCGTTTCCTTCCAGCACATGGTCCTCAGAGCAGGCGGGTCTGGCTTACCAACACGCATATTCGATCGGGGCCTTTCCCTACCCAACACCCCGAGGCATCTCACTGCCCACCCCGGGAAAGTCTTCCCCGCCTTAAGTGACTTAGAAGGCGCACAGGATGTCCTGGTCACTCCCCTACCACTGATCACTCCCTCCTGCAAGTCCTTGTTCACCTGCCATTTCTTGCCCAGCGGGCTGTGGAGCCACGGCCTCATCACTGCCTCGTCGTCACTGCCTGTCACTACCTCGTCACCGCCCATCACTGCCCGTCACCGCCCGTCACTGCCCGCAGCATCCTGAGCATGAAACATAGTGAACAGCTGATGCTTGGTATTTGTGGCAGAGAATGAAAGAAGGAATGAACTCTAAACTCCATTCCTAAAAGTCATATTTTTAAGCCACTAAGGTGACATAAAATCAGTGCTGTAAAAGTAGAGTAGAGTAGTTGAAAAATTGAAACCAGAATTTTATTTATTTATTTATTTATTTTTTAAGATTTCATTTCTTTGTAAGAGAGAGATCACAAGCAGGGAGAGCAGCAGAGGAGGGGGGAAGCAGAACCCCCACTGAGCAGAGAGCCTGATGCGGGGCTCGACCCCAGGATCCCGGGATCATGACCTGAACTGAAGGCAGAGGCTTAGCCCCCTGAGCCACCCGGGTGCCCCAAAGCTGGAATTCTGACATGAGCTGTGACAGCAGCGTGGCCTGACTCCAGAGCCATTTGACATGAGTGTTGAGCGCGGAGCCTGGAACCAGATCAGCTGCTTTGAAGTCTTGCTTCTGCCTCTGAGCTTGGAAAAGTTATTTAACCTCTATAGGCTTCCTTTTTCTCCTCTGGAAAATGGGAATAATAAAACCTCTACTTCCTAGGGTTATGGGGATAATTAAAAGATTAACATCTTAAAAAACTGTAGGATAGCCCTATGTACGTAGTAAGTACTATGTGGGTGTGAACTATTATTTTTCAAGTAAGATAGCTTTCAATATCCGAAGGTAGGGAAGCAGACACTTAAGTTTCGAAATCCCCATATATAGCATGTGTTCACATGTAATAGTTTCAATATCTAAAAGTATACTTTGTCCCAATAAGCTTGGAAGAACAAATGGAAAGAAGTAACGGTTTTAAAAGAAGCTCCATGGGGTGCCTGGGTTGCTCAGTAGGTTAAAGCCTCTGCCTTCGGCTCAGGTCATGGTGCCGGGGTCCTGGGATCGAGCCCCACATCCAGCTCTCTGCTCAGTGGGAAGCCTGCTTCCTCCTCTCTCTCTCTCTCTCTCTGTCTGTCTGCCTCTCCACCTACTTGAGATCTCTGTCTATCAAATAAATAAAAGAAATCTTCAAAAAAAAAAAAAAAAAAAAAAGCAGCTCCAGACTCATGCATGACTTTGGGTGAATCAAGAGCTCAGCGTTATTTGTAACGTCTTCATTGCCTTCGTTCAAGAAGGTAGCCACAGATCTAGTGAGAGAATTATGTCACCCGCTTATGTGTAAGTTGATGTGAAATAATGAGGCAGCAAGCAGGAAGCTATTAACCTTCTTGCCAAATGAGGTGAGTATCCGATAATGAATGGCAGGAGAATATTTTAGAAAAAAAATTTTTTTTTCTTTTCCTAGGATATCCAGTCTCTCAGGCAACAAACTGCCTACAAGGTAAGTCCTCCTCAAACAAAACCGTATCTAAAACCCCTTCTCATCCCAGAAGCAAGAGAGTCCCAGAGTCCTTGTTAGAAAGGCAATCACAGAAAATGCTGTGAGAAAGGGAATATGATCGTGTGTTTGAACATTAGAAGGAAAAACCTGGGAAAACAAGGACTTTCTTATATCTGTACAGTGAACGTGAAAAGGTGATTACTTCAAATATCCAGGGAATGTAAATATGTCTCCAGAGCCAATCCAGAACCATCAGAACAGATCATCCAGAGACCAGAGGACTGGCTCCAGCGTAATGGAGAAGCAAAAGGAAAGCAGCCCTTCATGCCTACATGCGTGCACTTAACCACCTGTCTGCAGGGGAGCTCCTCGTGGTGTCCTTCTAGGATAGCTCTGTCTCTCAGGGATCTTCTACTGTCACTCCTTCCCTCCCTTTCTCAGTTTTCAATGGAAATTTTTCAGTGGAAATGCAGAACCTGTGGACGACAAATCTATTGGAAAGACCCCCAAAAAATGGAAGGAGTTAGAGCGTTGCCGAAGCCAACACGATCCCAAAAGCTTATTGTGCCAAGTAGGTACTTTGTCTTGGTCCATCGAATACTCATAAAAGTCAGCCGTGGGATGTATTACAGAAATTTGACAAGGATAAGTCATTCTAAGCTAAAAGTATGAGTAAGAAGAGGGAGCACTGCACACTTACAGTCATGACTTGTAATGAAAGACTTTATCCGCATCATACTGGCGAACTCTTTCCTTTAGGTAAGAATAATTGGGGCGGGATAAATGGCAGTGGGCTTGAATCCGGGCATTGAACAGAAATCCTGGCTGGAAGTCTCTGTGGGTGAAGCCACAGTGTAAACAGAATCAATGTCCTCTTGGAGAGTGAATACCTTTTAAAAAAATCTATCACTTGGTTACTCAAGGTGAAGAAACAGACCATGATAAAATACAGGTATTGTAATGCAGCGTCAATAATCAGCAGGAAATCCATATGCTATTTGGAAACACCCTAAAGCAAACCTAGGAAAAGTGTGTGGGGTGAAGCAGAAAGAAAGACCCGGCGCTTCCGGCCTCGCCCACTTCCCACTCCCAACTTCCTCCGGCCTCCCGCGGCCTCCCTGTGTCTCGTTTCTCAACCATCCATCACCGGCACTTCTTCCCCAACCTTCTACATTCAGAAACTCACAGACAGCACAACATCTGGCAAGTAATAGGCTAGAATTGTCAAAATACATCTTTCCAAAGATGGTCATTTTTTTTTTCCTAAATGAGAACCCCAAGCCCATATACTGTGGAAGGTTAGGGATGAACTAGAAATCTCGAAGGCTAAACATAATTTGAGGCATATTAATATTATCCCAAGCTCTCTGGTGGAACATCTTGGAGTTCTTTTTAATTCTTTTATTCTCCAGTCCCTAGCTCTCCTTCTTCTATCTAATTGCCCCAAATGGAGACTGTGAGAACCACGACTTTGGAGCACTCCCTACAAACCCTGATGAGTAAATTTTCTTGAATCCTGCAAACTTCCAGTAAGGTAGACAGCACAGCCCTCATTACTAAGGTTGAAAGACTACCAGAGATCCACCTAAGGCCACAGAGCTAGCAAGTGCCAAGAATCATCTTAACCCATCTTCATTATAACCCATTTTCTCCCCCAAGATGGCCTCATCACCCTCGCCCTTCCAGAGCTCGAAGACTTTGACTCATCTCCCTTCAACATGACATTCACAAGCGGCTCCAAGCTAATTTTCCCAGACAACGCTTTTGGATCACAAATCTGTTGTGAACTCTGTTTTATCTTATTTTCTGAACAATACTGTAGTGGATGGGGAAGAGGGTCCAAAGGAAATTAACGAAATCAAGAGAAAGGCGGGACAACAGTGTAATAACAACAGACTAAGTGAGTTAGGACTATGGGAAGTCGAGGCCAAGAAGAGATGCTGGCCACCAACGATGTCAGAGGCCAAGCGAGCGAACTCAGAAAAAGGCAGCAAGTCGGAAAAATTCACGAAGCTGAAAGAAGTGTTGTGTGGAGAACTCTGACAGGAAGAGCAGTTTAAGAGAATGAATAATAGACTTCTGGAAAATTCTGCTCTCTGAGATGCTAAGTATAAAACACATAAATGACTTTAAGATGGCTTTGGATAACTTACAGACAATAACCTGTGCATAAAGGAAACTTCTGCTCTTTGGATTACACTTTCTTTCTTTCGAGTCTAAGATCACCGATGACAGTGAGTCTCCTTTTTCTTAGAGGATACTCTGCGGCGATGGTGAGAGACAGAGTCACAGACGGAATGGTTAAGCATCTCACTCTGCAGGGAAAGGCCACGTAGCCCGGTTCCAGCTCTGACTCTGCTGCTCACTAATTCGGTCCATTGTTTTTCCTAAGCTTGAAGGTCAGTCTCTGGAAATTGAGGGAAAGGACACTTCTCCCTCAGAGCGTGATTGTGAAAATGAAGGAAAGATATCCACGTTGGACACCACTCCTACGACACAGTCAGTCTGAGTAATGGCTAGAAATCCATGCCTCTTCCCTTCTAAATACGGAAGAAAACAAGAAAGCAGGAAAGGGAGAAGGAAGGAAGAGAGAGAGGAACAAGCAATACGGAGGGAAAGAAGCGATTTTTAAAAAATAGAAATAAGCCTGGGTATTTCAAAGGAGAACTCTGTAGCCACGTCAAACACGCTGAACGTCAAAATTGCTCCATTAACATGAGTGGCGCGTGTGAAAAATTAAATTAGTAGAAATGAGTGAAACAGATAGTTACCAAATAATCCGACAAGTTAACGAATCATTAGGTAACCGTTGGCAAGGAAGAAAAGACAGCAAAGTGCAAAATTACGTGCCGTTGCAACTTTTCCCCCAGAGAAATTCCCAGGCGGCACCCAGCAGCCTCAGAGCCACCACGCCGTGAGCTCAAGTTCACGGGCTCGTCTGGGAGGCTGCGGTCCGGGAGCGAGAACGGAAGACGGCCGGCAATGAGGCCCAAGAGGACGTCTGAGAAGGGCCACAGGACTGGGCTTGGGGGGCCCGACTTCCGCAGCTCATAAAGGTTTGATGGACTGATAGTGTAAATAATTCACTCGAAACCTAACTTTAGACAGAAGAGTGAAAATAACGATAATAAATAAGAGAAAAGCAGATACTATGAAGTCCGTTAAACCTCAGGCCTGACCTCTGACCAGCGCTCCAAAAGCACCCAGAGAGTTAATTTAGCAAATTTCAATGGAAACTTTAACTGCTTCCCGGTCAATAAAGCTGTGAAGTTGTTCCCTGTAGCGCCTCTGAAAGACAACTGTGGAAAACCAGTAAAGCTTGAGACATTTATTTCCAGCCATTTCCTCTGCCTGCCTGCGATTCCCCTTCATGTCATCAATCTCTTGATATATTCTTAAAAAAATCATTATCCTCTCCTTCTGACCTGGAGGGATTCTTTCCTCCTCTTTCTGACTCGGAGCAGCAGCCACTCTTTGGTGTTAAATCAGACAACTTGATAACAGCTCAGAACTCCAATCTGTAGGAAGGGAGAAAAAGACTTTTTCCCCCCGATTCCCATCTTAAGTTCCGCATAGTAAAGTGTTCAAATGCTGTCTTGTGAATAGTTGAATCAGCGACGCGCGAGGGCTGGTGCACGGTGTCCAGAAGCTGGAAACAAGGAGTTTTGACATCAGCTCCCTTAGTGCCCTTCGTCATCTGAGACTCTCGGCCTTTCATGTTTTTTTAAGGAAGGCACGAAAGCGTGGGCTCCGATGCGAGAGGGTTAGCCTAAAACACAGTAGGTTATCTTTAAAAGCATTCGACATTTTTCATAGGAAAAGATGTCCTAAACAGAAAACTTTATTTTTAGAAAACAGTGAAGTTTTTCTTTATGATCTAGTTTGTATTAGAACATTCTGTCACTTATAGATATTTATGACGTAATTCGTGTCAGTAAGTTTCCAACTCTTTGGGCCCATGAGGCCAGATTTATTTATCCCAACCACAGCAATTCAAAATCTAGCAAAGTGCTATAAGAGGGACTTTGATACATTGTGATGATTTTATTTGCTTATTAGCAAATTAAAAACACTGTGGGTTCTTTCCCTAAGAACAAAATCATGTAGTAACCGGTAATTATCTTGAAACCATAAAGTACTGTCATGAACTAAGAAGACATTTATCCATTGTTGGATATGATTTTAAATCGTGCTAGTCCTTTTCTGCTTGGGTACACTACAGAGAGCAATACCTAATTTTCTTTTACTCTGAGAGACCAAACTCTAGAATATCACCCCCATTCCGTGAATGATTACAAGATAAAGAGTTACATCAATACTTGTACCAAGATAGCCCTTTGATTTCATTTTTTTTTTTTTTTATAAACATATATTTTTATCCCCAGGGGTACAGGTCTGTGAATCACCAGGTTTACACACTTCACAGCACTCACCAAATCACATACCCTCCCCAATGTCCATAATCCCACCCCCTTCTCCCAAACCCCCTCCCCCCGGCAACCCTCAGTTTGTTTTGTGAGATTAAGAGTCACTTATGGTTTGTCTCCCTCCCAATCCCATCTTGTTTTATTTATTCTTCTTCTACCCACTTAAGCCTCCATGTTGCATCACCACTTCCTCATATCAGGGAGATCATATGATAGTTGTCTTTCTCTGCTTGACTTATTTCGCTAAGCATGATACGCTCTAGTTCCATCCATGTTGTTGCAAATGGCAAGATTTCATTCCTTTGAAGGCCGCAAAAGAATCCAATGGGGAAAAAAAACAAAACCTCCTTGATCCATTCATCTGTTGATGGACATCTAGGTTCTTTCCATAGTTTGGCTATTGTGGACATTGCTGCTATAAACATTCGGGTGCATGTGTCCCTTTGGATCACTACATTTGTATCTTTAGGGTAAATACCCAATAGTGCAATTGCTGGGTCATAGGGCAGTTCTATTTTCAACATTTTGAGGAACCTCCATGCTGTTTTCCAGAGTGGCTGCACCAGCTTGCATTCCCACCAACAGTGTAGGAGGGTTCCCCTTTCTCCGCATCCTCGCCAGCATCTGTCATTTCCTGACTTGTTGATTTTAGCCATTCTGACTGGTGTGAGGTGATATCTCATTGTGGTTTTGATTTGTATTTCCCTGATGCCGAGTGATATGGAGCACTTTTTCATGTGTCTGTTCGCCATCTGGATGTCTTCTTTGCAGAAATGTCTGTTCATGTCTTCTGCCCATTTCTTGATTGGATTATTTGTTCTTTGGGTGTTGAGTTTGCTAAGTTCTTTATAGATTCTGGACACTAGTCCTTTATCTGATATGTCGTTTGCAAATATCTTCTCCCATTCTGTCAGTTGTCTTTTGATTTTGTTAACTGTTTCCTTTGCTGTGCAAAAGCTTTTGATCTTGATGAAATCCCAGTAGTTCATTTTTTCCCTTGCTTCCCTTGCCTTTTGCGTTGTTCCTAGGAAGATGTTGCTGCGGCAGAGGTCGAAGAGGTTGCTGCCCGTGTTCTCCTCAAGGATTTTGATGGATTCCTTTCGTACATTGAGGTCCTTCATCCATTTGGAGTCTATTTTCGTGTGTGGTGTAAGGAAATGGTCCAATTTCATTTTTCTGCATGTGGCTGTCCAATTTTCCCAGCACCATTTATTAAAAAGGCTGTCTTTTTTCCATTGGACATTCTTTCCTGCTTTGTCGAAGATTAGTTGACCATAGAGTTGAGGGTCTATTTCTGGGCTCTCTATTCTGTTCCATTGATCTATGTGTCTGTTTTTGTGCCAGTACCATGCTGTCTTGATGATGACAGCTTTGTAATAGAGCTTGAAGTCCGGAATTGTGATGCCACCAACGTTGGCTTTCTTTTTCAATATCCCTTTGGCTATTCGAGGTCTTTTCTGGTTCCATATAAATTTTAGAATTATTTGTTCCATTTCTTTGAAAAAGATGGATGGTACTTTGATAGGAATTGCATTAAATGTGTAGATTGCTTTAGGTAGCATAGACATTTTCACAATATTTATTCTTCCAATCCAGGAGCATGGAACATTTTTCCATTTCTTTGTGTCTTCCTCAATTTCTTTCATGAGTACTTTATAGTTTTCTGAGTATAGATTCTGTGTCTCTTTGGTTAGGTTTATTCCTAGGTATCTTATGGTTTTGGATGCAATTGTAAATGGGATTGACTCCTTAATATCTCTTTCTTCTGTCTTGCTGTTGGTGTAGAGAAATGCAACTGATTTCTGTGCATTGATTTTATATCCTGACACTTTACTGAATTCCTGTATAAGTTCTAGCAGTTTTGGAGTGGAGTCTTTTGGGTTTTCCACATATAGTATCATATCATCTGCGAAGAGTGATAATTTGACTTCTTCTTTGCCGATTTGGATGCCTTTAATTTCCTTTTGTTGTCTGATTGCTGAGGCTAGGACCTCTAGTACGATGTTGAATAGCAGTGGTGATAATGGACATCCCTGCCGTGTTCCTGACCTTAGCGGAAAAGCTTTCAGTTTTTCTCCATTGAGAATGATATTTGCGGTGGGTTTTTCATAGATGGCTTTGATGATATTGAGGTATGTGCCCTCTATCCCTACACTTTGAAGAGTTTTGATCAGGAAGGGATGTTGTACTTTGTCAAATGCTTTGTGAATGGGCTAAATGCCCCTGTCAAAAGACACAGGGTATCAGAATGGATAAAAAAACAAAACCCATCTATATGTTGCCTCCAAGAAACACATTTTAAGCCCGAAGACACCTCCAGATTTAAAGTGAGGGGGTGGAAAAGAATTTACCATGCTAATGGACATCAGAAGAAAGCAGGAGTGGCAATCCTTATATCAGATCAATTAGATTTTAAGCCAAAGACTATAATAAGAGATGAGGAAGGACACTATATCATACTCAAAGGGTCTGTCCAACAAGAAGATTTAACAATTTTAAATATCTATGCCCCCAATGTGGGAGCAGCCAACTATATAAACCAATTAATAACAAAATCAAAGAAACACATCAACAATAATACAATGATAGTAGGGGACTTTAACACTCCCCTCACTGAAATGGACAGGTCATCCAAGCAAAAGATCAGCAAGGAAATAAAGGCCTTAAATGACACACTGGACCAGATGGACATCACAGATATATTCAGAATATTTCATCCCAAAGCAACAGAATACACATTCTTCTCTAGTGCACATGGAACATTCTCCAGAATAGATCACATCCTCGGTCCTAAATCAGGACTCAACCGGTATCAAAAGATTGGGATCATTCCCTGCATATTTTCAGACCACAATGCTCTAAAGCTAGAACTCAACCACAAAAGGAAGTTTGGAAAGAACCCAAATACATGGAGACTAAACAGTATCCTTCTAAAGAATGAATGGGTCAACCGGGAAATTAAAGAAGAATTGAAAAAAATCATGGAAACAAATGATAATGAAAACACAACGGTTCAAAATCTGTGGGACACAACAAAGGCAGTCCTGAGAGGAAAATATATAGCGGTACAAGCCTTTCTCAAGAAACAAGAAAGGTCTCAGGTACACAACCTAACCCTACACCTAAAGGAGCTGGAGAAAGAACAAGAAAGAAACCCTAAGCCCAGCAGGAGAAGAGAAATCATAAAGATCAGAGCAGAAATCAATGAAATAGAAACCAAAAAAACAATAGAACAAATCAACGAAACTAGGAGCTGGTTCTTTGAAAGAATTAATAAAATTGATAAACCCCTGGCCCGACTTATCAAAAAGAAAAGAGAAAGGACCCAAATAAATAAAATCATGAATGAAAGAGGAGAGATCACAACTAACACCAAAGAAATACAAACTATTATAAGAACATACTATGAGCAACTCTACGGCAATAAATTTGACAATCTGGAAGAAATGGATGCATTCCTAGAAACATATAAACTACCACAACTGAACGAGGAAGAAATAGAAAGCCTGAACAGACCCATAACCAGTAAGGAGATTGAAACAGTCATTAAAAATCTCCAAACAAACAAAAGCCCAGGGCCAGACGGCTTCCCGGGGGAATTCTAACAAACATTTAAAGAAGAACTAATTCCTATTCTCCTGAAACTGTTCCAAAAAATAGAAATGGAAGGAAAACTTCCAAACTCATTTTATGAGGCCAGCATCACCTTGATCCCAAAACCAGACAAGGATCCCACCAAAAAAGAGAGCTATAGACCAATATCCTTGATGAACACAGATGCGAAAATACTCAACAAAATACTAGCCAATAGGATTCAACAGTACATTAAAAAGATTATTCACCACGACCAAGTGGGATTTATTCCAGGGCTGCAAGGTTGGTTCAACATCCGCAAATCAGTCAATGTGATACAACACATCAATAAAAGAAAGAACAAGAACCATATGATACTCTCAATAGATGCCCTTTGATTTCATTTTAAAGAAAAAAAAATTGAGGGAAGCCTTTTGTTTTGATAGGTGTCTTTTAGCAGAAAACAATAAATACAGTAAACAAAATTGATTACCATTGGATGACAGAGCTAGGTGGTAGCTTATGAACGTTTTGTTTCTATCACTTTCATCTGAAGTCTGGAAAGTTTTCTCACAGAATGCAAGATCTGTGGGAGTGAGAGGCGTGACAAGGGTGTGCTCTTGTCACAGCGAAGGACTTGGGAAGAGGGAGAGGAACGAAACAAGGAAGAGAGGACCTGGGTTTGAAAGCAGGTTCAAAGACCAGCCTCAAATTTCTCAACCTTGCTGATCGCAGCACCCTCTAGAAGGCTTCTATTTATTTATTTATTTATTTATTTATTTAAGACTTTTAGATTTATTTATGGGAGAGAAAGAGATTGAAAAAGAGAGAGAGAACGCATGAGCCAGAGAAGAGGGAGAGAGAGAAGCTGATTCCCCACCGAGCAGGGAGACAAATGAGATGCGGGACTCGATCCCAGGACCCTAGAATCAGGACCCGAGACAAAGTCAGAGGCTTAACCAACTCAGCCACCCAGGAGCCCCTTTAGGAGGCTTTCAAAGGGTAATGAGGATGCCTTCGCTCTAGTCTTAATGGTTCTGATTTCAGGGGTCAGGCTTGGGGCTGGAGCACAGGTATTTATAAAAAAGCGCTCCACACTCTCTCAGCGTGTGACCAGGGCTGGGAGTGGCCTGGAACAGGCCAACATCTCAGGAGTGGTGCCCATGCCTGGGGGCTCTTGAGACATTTTCACGTGGTCCATGAAGTCATAAAACTTGTCATAATAATACTACAGCATCATCTGCCTTTCCTACCGTGTTGACATTCGCAGGGGTGGATACAAGGAAAGACGGGTAAGAGCGGGCGCACCGGCATGAATCAAGATAGAGGCCATGACCCACAGGAATCCTCAACATATTTTTTACCGTATGACATTGCGCTTAAAAAAAAAAAAAAAAAAAAAGATTCTCTTAAGAATGACCTCGATGAAGTAGAAAAAATATTAATTTTATGAAACGTCAAATCTTGACTATATGTATGTTTAATACTCCATGTAACAAAATGGGAATTACATACAAGTCCTGTCCACTGTATCCTAAAGGACAACGTTATCTGGAAGAAAAATACTTGTGTGATTGTGGTGGGAGCTAAAATTAGCCAACATCTTTGTAAAACACCAATTTTATCCGACAGAGTGACTAACAGGCAAACTATGGTTATAAGAAGGATTTGGGTATTTGGCAGGCATTTTATTGGAAATGCATGAAGTAAGCCCAGTGCTTCAAAGGAGAACAACTGCCAATCTGTATTATCCATGATGAAGTTGGGTTTTCACGTGCAAATTAAATTTTGGAATACTTACGTCCACAACTGTGAGACTTAACAGCTTCCCATTACTTACAGACTTCTGTTACGCAATCAGAATTTACAATAATAAATGTATTTCTTGATATTGTATAATGAAATCATCATTTGTAAGAGCCGCATAAATCGATTACACAGTATTTTCCAAATGACCAGTGCACGATGCTACAATCTTAGGAGTGGGTAAAAGACTCAGGTTTGCACAGGAGAAACCAGTGGAATTCAATGTAACAGAGTAAAAGAAGTTCATTGCTAGGATGTTGCGTACCATATCATGACTATCAAAAAAAGTTCAGTTAAAAACAAAAAAGGTAGTTGTTCAGTTTCTACATTGCATACACCCTTAAAGAAATTACCACTTGTCAAGATTTGGGGTCCTATCAAAGAAGACAATCCATTTTCTGAAAAGGTAATTAAAATACTCTTCCCTTTTCTAACTGCATAGCTGCGTGAGGGCCAAATTTTCTTTTAGGACTTTAGTTAAAAGAATGTATTGTAAGAGTGAAGGGAGAAACAAAAGCAAGAATCCAGCCCTCTTTCTTCAAGCTAGGCATTAAAGAGATGTGCAAAAATGCAAAGCAATATCCCTCATCTCCCTGACTTTGCTTGGAAAACCAGTTATTTTTCACAAAAATATTTCATGTTGACACATCATGGGTTTGTTATTTTTAAATTAAGAAATAGGTTTTTTAAATGACTTCATCCTACTTGTTTTTTTTTTTTTTAAGATTTTATTTATTTATTTGACAGATGACAGACAGAGATCACAAGTAGGCAGCGAAGCAGGCAGAGAGAGAGGGGGAAGCAGGCTCCCCACTGATCTGAGAGCTCAATGTGGGGCTTGATCCCAAGACCCTGAGATCATAACCTGAGCCAAAGGCAGAGGCTTAACCCACAGAGCCACCCAGGCGCCCCTCCATCCTACTTCTTAAGATGGTAAAGATCGGTAGATGTAGACACATCAACTTAGTGGTTCTCAGTCATTTTTAAGAGTGTGTAGGGGTCCTGAGACCAAAGCATCTGGAACTGCTGCCCCAAATCAGGGGTGCGGGTGACAGGGCCAGGCCAGATGAAGGCTGTCAGGGCAGCTTTGAGGGAGCAGAGATGGAATTTGATACCAAAGCCCAAGGGGAGCCAGGAACAGTTTGGGGAACCACGTGACATGGCCAAGGGGAGCCGATCCAGAGAGAGACGCTGTCCTGTGGAGAAAATGATGAGGTGCAGGCACGAGAAGGCTGAGACCTGACACAGAGACTCGATTCTGACCTGCAGAAAGGAAGATGCAACGGTTTTGCCAGCCCTAGAGGAAATTATTCTGATTTTTAAGGCAGGGAGTGAGCGTTTACTCTAAGAGGCTGTCTTTGGGGGACTCCTAGGAGTACATATGCTCCAGGGTATCCAAGCGGTGGGGAGGAAGTGAGGCCTTGAGGAGGAGCATTAGAAATTAAACTCTGGGGCGCCCGGGGGGCTCAGTCGGTTAAGGGTCTGCCTGCGGCTCGGGTCATGATCCCAGGGTCCTGGGATGGAGCCCCGTATGGGGCTCTCTGCTGAGCAGGGGGTCGGCTTCTCCTTCTCTCTCTCTCTCTCTGCTTTCTCTCTCTCATTCTCATGTAAAATAAATAAATAAATAAAATCTTTGCAAAATACTTAAAAAAAAAAAAAAAAGAAACTCTACTTTGCTCTGGTAAGGTTGTTTCTTGTCCCCAAATTCTCTGTGGTCACTTAGCGGGTGATCCCATATTTAGTCTTTTCTCAAAATACGTACATTTAGTTCAGTTGATCGTCTGGGTCACAAACGCGACATCCAACATACATTTCCAGGTTTGATGTCAGGAAGAGCGAGTGAGGGAGAGAGAGAGAGAGAGAGAGAGAGAGAGAGAAAAGTCCACCAGGGAGCTCTTGGGGGGCGCGAGGGGCCCGAAAGGAAGGGCTGTCTCTTCTGGGAGAGTCGGAGAGCACCAAGCCACGCTCAGGGCAGGGCGTAGGCTCACACTCATGAGCTGAAGGTTGTAGAGAACGAGACAGGTTCGATTCCGGGGATAGGATCTGTGGCTCGGAAAGTGCAAGTGCCTACTTTACCCTGTGACACTTGAGGGTTGACAGAACACACCTACGAGAGGACGGGCGCGCTGCTCTCGCTGAGCCGCGAAGAACTACGAAGAGCCACTTGCAGAGCAGATCGCCACGTTCCACCTGCATTACGCGTCCTGCCGGGGGCGCCGTCCTGTGAAACGGGTCCGTCAGGGTAAGCGCGTCACAGGAGAGCGTTTAGCAACTGGATGATGTTGCCACTGAAGTTTGGCTTTCATGGAGATGATGCCCAGTTATCAGACACTCCTCGTGGAAAAGAAGAGAGCCTGTCTGGACCCAGCAGAGTATGAAGAAAACCCTACAAAACCCCCAAACCTCTCTCCCAGACAAAATACTTCTTTATTCAGACTTAGTATTCATGTTGTCCAGGGACAGGGGCCGAGTGCCCTCTGTAGTCTCAGAACTAAGGCGACATTCCCCTGCCTCCTCGTTTTGAACCTTGCTTCCAAACTCTTTGTGTTCCTCCAGTCTACAGCCAGGAGCCTTGTGCCACATTGGTGTGTCCTCCAAAGTGCACAGGCTGACGTGTGTGAGCACGAGGGAGGGGACATGCAATCCATTTCCTGAGGGATGCAGAGAAAATTCAGTTTTTTAAGAAATTTGCTAAATGACATGAATTTCTTAATATTGAGTTCATGCTGTGATCCCGTGTCGGGGAAGATAATTTGAGATCGGCCTCAGACGGATGCGCCCAGAAATCCCTTTGGAAGTATATCAAGACCAGCGAAGTCAATACCAGTGCATTACGTGCGCCTCTGAGAAGGTCAGTTGCAGACGTGATATCAAGGACCCAGAGAGCTACTAACACTCTCAGTTGGTGATACAGTCTGCTGTTTAATGATTTAATTTACCAGTGGTTTCAAATAGCTGAATTAATAGCACTTAAAATGGAATAATAAAACTTGATGAGATGATCAAAATAAAGGTTTCTTTTCCAACTTATTGAGGTAAGAGTTTCTCTGATTGTTGGTTAAGTTTCCTCCGCATCGTCGAAGGGGACTGTTCATTCACTGGCATTGAAGAAGTTCTCTGGGGGAGACATAAAAGATTAAGATCTCACCTGCTCAATGCAGGTGGGTAGTCTGATGGGGCAAAGGAAGCTTCTGGACTTTCTCCTAAACTCCTGTGTTTCTTGAGTGATCTCGGGAAGAAAGTCATTCCATGAGAGTGAGCGTGTAGGAGGAGGTGGGTATTTGGTGTCTGAGGGAGAGCCGAAATAATGTGAAAGAGTCGCAGGAGATTGGATCCTGGCTGCTGGGAGGCATCCGGAGCTGGTAGCAGTCAACGTACATGAGTGAGGCCCACAGTGGTGATTGAAATTCCACCGTGGGAGGATTCAGAGACGCTGGCGCACAAGAGAGCTTGATGTAACCAGGGTTACGGGTTAGCCAAGCAGCGGGATGGAGGGTTAACCATGAACTTCAACTGGCAAAGAAGAGCAGTATGAGAACAGGTGGTGGGTGAGAGTGTTGTAGTAGGTCCGTTTAATTTTAGGTCTTTCTTGGCTAAAAACATTGTCGGAATCGAAGAATGGAAGGGACTCATCTGGCCTAACAGGGAGTCTTGGAATTTTTTCTCAAGGTGCCATTGGTCTTTGCTGTCTTAGGATGGACTTGGATAAAGATTAGATATGTATTATGTAAACTAAATCCTTCTTTTTCTTTGTTTTGGTTTTTTATGATAATTAGGTCTCTCCATACCAAGTTTATTAAAATGATGGGGCATGGGGCTCCTGAGTGGCTCAGGTCATGTTCCCAGGGTCCTGGGATCAAGCCCTGCATTGGGCTCTCTGCTCGGCCGGGAGCCTGCTTCCTCCTCTGTCTCTCTCTGCCTGTTTCTCTGTCTACTTGTGATCTCTGTCTGTCAAATAAATAAATAATATCTTTTTAAAAAAATGATAGGGCATATTTTATTTTTTTAAATTTTTTTTAAAGATTTTATTTACTTGACAGAGAGAGAGAGATCACAGTAGGCAGAGAGGCAGGCAGAGAGAGAGTGGGAAGCAGGCTCCCTGCTGAGCAGAGAGCCCGATGTGGGGCTCGATCCCAGGACCCTGAGATCATGACCTGAGCTGAAGGCAGAGGCTTAACCCACTGAGCCACCCAGGCGCCCCAATGGGGCATATTTTAAAATCTAGTTTGATACCTTTGTTTCTCAATATTGAAAATCTTTGCTCCATTGGGAATTTGATTTGGCATGAGGTGTAGAAAAGGGGTTCAGAGTTTTTTATCCAAGTGGATAATTCCTCCTTCAGTTCTCCTTTTTCTTCCATTTGAAGACATCCTAAATGTTTTTACAAGAGAATAAAATGGCATATATTTTGAGAAAAGGAGGAGAGTGTTTAGACCTTTTATTATGTGGTCAGAAGTGTCTGAAGTTAATGTAGCAAATTTTATTACTGAGTGCTTATGAATAAACTATAATATGCAATTGAAGAAAAAATGTAAATTCAATCAGAGAGACACAACAAATACCAAGTTCTTGGAAAATCTCCAAATTGTAAAATTGTCAATTATTTCTAAATTAACCTAGGATGTCAATGTGACACAGTCAAAATTCTAAAGGCTTTATGGAAAAAAAGAAAAAATAATAAAATAATTCTGTAATAACCTAGAAGAACCAAAATGTAATAACTTTAAGAGATTGAGATTTTTTAATAGGAAATATTTAATATGCTTCCTATAAAAATAAAACCTTTTTAGAACTAAGATATTGAATCTAAAGTTTTATTGGGAGAATAAAAATGTGTCAATGTTAAAACAATTAACATTTTTATATTAAAGCATGAATAAACACTGAGTTCAGAGGAATAGCATAATAACTCTAGAAATATGCCAAAATACATAGAAATGTATTATGAAGTAACAGTGGCATTTCACTTAAGGAAAAGAAGAATAATAAGTAAATGGTAACTATTAAAGATCATCATACTGACTGAGCAGATATGAACAGATTCCAAACTGATAAACTACTGATATAAGTAATAAAATAATATTGTTATAAGTCATCTAAAAGGTCAAAGCTTTTCTAAATATGACATAAAAACAAAGGCCATGTAACTAAAAAGCGTTATATTCACATACATTTTTAAAAAAATGCCTGCATATGCAAAAGCATTATCTACAATGACAAGACACTTAAAAAATTGGAAAACTTTTCCCCAAACCTATAATAACATCACGAAGTAATTAAGCTGACATAAAGAGTGCCCTTAAGTCAAAAGGAAATGTCAAAAAAAAAAAAAAAACATACAAGGGGATATTAAAAAATCACCTAAATAAAATATGAATTTTAAGAATGAAAGTAAGCTGAGCACTACAGATCATATGAAAAATGCAAACTGAATTTCCACATCTCTTCTATCAGACTGGCAAAGATCAAACTGTGTGAAAACCTACTACTTTTGTGACAATGCAAGAAAAGTTGTCATTTTATTTTTGCTGGTAGGAGGGTAAACTGGTGTAAGCTTTAAAGAAGGCTATATTGCAATATCTAAGTTAAGAAGATACATACCTTAGATGTAACAATTCTACTTAAAGAAATTTATCTTATATTTATTATCACTTATGCTGATATTAAAGGTGATTAACTACAGCTTTCAAATACATTAATAAGTGGACTATACAAATCTCTTATCATGGAATATTCTATAGTTGCATAAAAATGAAGGAACAGAAGAATATATGTATATGAGTCTATATATTTACAACATTCCTTTAAAGGATATACATACAAGACATACATACATGTCCCCAGTACATGCTAATTGTCTCTGGAAGAGGGAATGGTTTTCTGGAAATCAATGAAGATTTCCAATTATACATTCCTTAGTATTTTAGAATTTTGAACCACATGAATATATTACATATTTATTTATATATTTGTTTATTTTCAAAGATTTATCTATTTATGTGATAGAGGGCACACGACCTACTGGGGGGCAGAGGTAGAGAATCTCAAAGAGACTCCCCACTAAGCATAGAACCCAACATGCGGTTCAATTCCATGTCCTATGAGATCATCACCTGAGCCAAAATCAACACTAGAATGCAGACTGAGCCCCCCTGCCACGGACCTCTTTATTTCTTAAAATATGTAATATATTTGGGGTGCCTGGGTGTTAAACATCTGACTCATGATCTCAGGGTTGTGATTTGAGCTCCACAACACGCTCTGGGCTCAGTGAAGAGTCTGCTCGAGATTCTTCCTCTCCCTCTGCCTCCCATGCCATCTCATGCTCTTGCTCTCAAATAAATATAAAAACAGAGAGGAGACAAGAGATGATATCCCTTTGATGAAGATCTATGTTCAATACCTCTCTCAGATTTTGTCTGAAAATGTCTTCAATTTTGTTCTCATTCTCGAAAGTTAATTTTATTAGGCACACAATTGTTAATTGATAGTTATTTCCTCTCTGAACTTAGAGGAGTTATTTACACCATCTTCTGGCTATAGTGGGTGCTGTTGAGAGTCAGCCCTACAAATAAATTTCCTGTTTCTGTAGGGAGTCTGTTTTGTCTGAATAATTTCCATATCTCTTTATCATCATGTCATTAATTGTCCAAATATGTGTGTATATATGAGTTTATTTTTATTTATTTATTTTGCTTGGAATTCACTGTGCTGTTAAATCCAATGATTCATATTTTTCAACATATATTTGCAATTCTCATCACTTTTCAAAATATTTCTTCTCTGCTATTTTCTCTCTTTTCATATATATATTGCTTTATTTTGCCAACTGACAAAATACTAAGGTTAACTTTTTTCATATCGAAACATTTCTAAATGGGATTGTAGATTATTATCAGCAGCATTCTATAATTTGGCAATGTCTTTCATGTTTTGTCTACCTTGAATGTCTCAAACTTTATTTCATATTTTCCATACACTGTGGCCATAACGATTGTGCTGTATTTTGAGTGATTTCTTCTTTTTTTTTTTTTTTAAGATTTTATTTATTTATTTGACAGACAGAGATCACAAGTAGGCAGAGGCAGGCAGAGAGAGAGAGGGAGGCAGGCTCCCTGCTGAGCAGAGAGCCCGATGCAGGGCTCAATCCCAGGACCCCAGGATCATGACGGAAGCTGAAGGTAGAGGCTTTAACCCACTGAGCCACCCAGGTGCCCTGAGTGATTTATTTTGATGGGTCTTCCAGTTTGTCGTCCCCCCTTCAGTCCTATCTATCATGCTATTGAGCTTATACATTACATTTTACATTTAATTGGTTATATTTTCACTTCTACAAATTTTTGTCCCCTGGTCAGCCTCTGAATCCAATTATCCAGGTTAAAAGTTAAAAATCTCAAAAATTCCTCAGGCTTTTGGGATCTGCTTAATCCCTCTGCCTTTTCTACTCATTCTGAGTTTGGTCACTGAAGTCTCCCTGGGTTTTTGTAAACTCAGCAAATCATTTAAAAGTACATTTCTTACATTATCCAGCATTTCTAGGGGGTATATCCAGCATGCTCAAACTGTTTTAAGCATCTAATCTGCAAGCTGCTGACAGATGAAATAAGGAAGGGTATCTCCGTGACTTGGGGGAGGAGGTGATGACAGCTACCGAGGAGACATTGTATGACAATGACAAGGAAGAACAGGGTCAGATGGTTGCAAAGGGGATGGAAGTATTTCAGGAGGAAAGAAAAGAAATACATTAGATGTGGTGATAGAGAGCAAAGAGGTCGGATTCTTTATTCTGAGTTAGTTGCGATGCCAAGGAAAAAAATAAAGGTCTTCATTTAAAGGGGATGCAAAAAAACAAAACAAAACAAAAAAAAACAGTGTTTCATGAATCATCAAAGTTGCAGCTAAGACCAAAGGTAAATGAAACATGTAGGGCAGAAGCTGGAGACAGAGCAGGTTTTCTTGGTTCGGGCTGTGAAGAGTCCATAGATACAAAGAGGGGGATGGAGGCAAGTGAGACAAATGGTGGAGGCCGCTTAGGGAGTGAGGGCGGAAGTAGAGGGAAATCTCCAGCTAAGAGGGTGTGTGACACACTCTCGTAGGGACAACCCTTCTGTTTCAGGCACAGCAACGATATGTTTCAGAATGAACACCGTCAGGTCTCACCAAGCCCTACACGAGATCATCATTGCCATGGATCGGATCTGGAACACAGACACAACATGGGAGTCGGAAGTGAGCGCAGGAGCAGCGGCAGCAGCAGCGGCAGCAGCAGGCGGACAGTACGGAGATTGGTTATGGCTCCAGAGCAACGAGCAAGAAGAAATGTCTCATGAAATCAGGGGCCAAACCTCGTGCACCGCTTGAAGCCATGTGCTTGTTTGGAATTGCTCTGCTTGTAATATAAATATTAGGAAAAACGACCACAGACGATCAGACTGCTATGTTTATAGACTTGATAGAGGAAGGCAGAGAAACGACTTCGCAGCCAGGACGTGGACCGTGTGTTTCGATGACTAGGGCTGCAGTGATCCCAGCGGCATTGGAGCAGGAGCCCTGAACCATCCTAAGGAGAGTTCATCCCGGACGGGGGAGTCCGGATGGCGGGAGAAGTAAGCCACAGCCCTTGAGAACCGTTATTTGAAGAGGGACTGTCAGTGAATGGGACGGGGGCCGGGGAAGCAAAAGAAGGGGAGAGACAGAGGAGAAGGAGGAGGAAGGAGACATGACGGGAACAAAAGAATGAACCCGCAGCCTGGGTGAGCCATGCAAGTCAGAACTGCAAAAATGTGAGGAAAAAGATAAAGCTTGGAAAGACAACCAGTAAACTAAAAGACAAAACAATCAGGAGATTCATTCACACCAGAAAAAAAAAAAAAAAAAAAAAAAAAAGAAAGTAACAGAACACTTGGAACGTTGCATTAAAATAAGCATGTTTAGGACACTTGATGACGGATAAGAAAGAACAAAGAACAAGAAATCTCGAAACAGCACCCGCAGGTGACATCACAAATGGTTAGGGAAAAGCAACTAAACATTTTTGGGGAAGAAAACATAGACTTTGGAACAAAATCTAAAGATACATGGAAACTCTGGGAGTGGGTCGAATTAAAGAGGGAATAAATGAAATGGTAACGGAAGAGGAGCTGAGCTCTATGAAGATGTTGCACCCAGAGCCCACACTAACGCAAAAGCAGCCGAACGAAGAGACAGCCAGTCCGGAAACGGGACAGAGGAAAGACATGCCCCAGAGGGCAGAGACACGTCTGAGGCTACCCCAAGCATTAGGGATGGTATTTGGGGAGATAAGAGATGAAGGATTAGCCCTCCAGGCTCTCAAGATGGGCTTCAAACCCAGATGTATTGCCAGGCGGACGGCGGCCACATCCTGAAGGGGAAGGGCTGGGAGGTGGTGAAATGTTGGAGCAGGGCGGGGGCCAGGACAGAGGAGAGCGAGCCCCTCCAAGACAGAGGCAGCCCATGGGAATGCGGAGCCCTGGTTATGACACAGTTTATTAAAAGACAATGCATACATCTAGACTTTCAGGTCACAGCTTCTGACTCTCAGTGCCGGCAAAGGATGTAATACGGAGCTCTACAGAAGTCGGCGGACCCCATGCAGCTGCCTGCAGGCTGAAATTTGCACCATTCACTTCAGAGAAAAGTGCGCGATTCAGAGTCCTGAATAGGCTCAGCGTGACTCTAGGGTTCCGGTTGACCTAGCCCCTCCTTTGTCAAGACCATGCTGTTTAAATCAGTATCACGACATCTGTACCACACACTTCATATGGGGACCCTCATGGATCTCCTTTCCGCCAGGTACAGTACAGAGGCGGGATTGTTACCTTCCCCGGGAGTCAAGAACTGTGCCTGATATTTTGTGAGGTTGGCCAAAATTATGTCTCTAAGGTCCAGAATACTTACAGGATAGCTTCCTGAAAAATTATGTTTGGCTTCCTTGTTTTCTTTTAACTAAGGAGAATGATTACATCAGCCACATCCCCCTTCAATAACAAAGACAAAATTTAAATGAATTTTGAAAGAGTCTGTGCTTGTTTGGGCCATAGTCCTTCTCCATAATTTCTAAGCCAGTTAAATGGACACCATGAAGATATTAATGTATTGGAAGATATTTATAATTTATTATCTCTTTGGAGGAAAAAAACCCATACTTTGTTTTTAAGATTTTATTTTTGATTAATCTCTACACTCCATGTGGGGCTTGAACTTACAACCCCCAAGATCAAGAGTCCTACGCTCTACTGGCTGAGCCAGCCAGGGGTCCCAGAAGTCATATTTTAAAAATGTTCACCTCACCACTGTAATTTGCTCATTTACGTTTCTTAGAATTATATTGTACACAAAAGCACCACCGTCTAATAAAAAACTCAGACATCATAAAATACCAGAGTTAGGATGATAGAACGCACTACAGCTACGATTCTCATCATGACAAGAAGGAATCCGGTGAGCAATCACATGGGGCTTCTTCCTCCTCATGTCACACATAGCATTATACCCAGCTGTGCTATTTATACAATGACACAGAGTCAAGGGTCATTTTGAAGGGATTTCTGTGAGAAGGGGATGGCCAAGGAGCCACTCTTCTCAGTTATGTCTTGCTTTCATTTCCTCTAAAGATACCTTTTCTTTAAATATTTTACTTGAAAATATTTCAAGTTTTCAGTTAATAAGCACATCTCAAGCATTATACTGCTGCAATAAATCGCTTAAATGGCCAGGTTATATTCCACAGCGTTGGTCGCTTGAATATTTATTGTAAAGCACCACGTACGATGATTTCCATTTTTATAATTAAGAAGATCTGGAAAAAGAATTCTAATGGCGAAATCAAGAATGATAGAGATGTAGTCTCGTAATTTTGTCATGGTCCTGAGGGGAACTCCCTTTCATGAACACACTTTGATTAGAAGATCAGTGGAAGAATAATTATTAGAAGCCGAGTCCCAGATATTTAATGGGAAGTGAACTTGGATCGATTAAGCATGTCCTTTTTGCCATAGCTGAACCATCTTTGTTGGTGCATTTTTCCATAATTTTTAAAATCGTTCTCATTCTTAGTTCACAAAAGACTTTCTCGAGGGGGACAATGAGGCCTGTATTTGAATGTCCCAGTGTTCCTCTGATGACCTATTTAACAGGTGTCCTGATGTCAAACCTAGTCTGTCTACCTCTTCGTTCCATTAGTTTGAGTCTGTTTCCTTTCTGAACTTCTATGTCCATCCATTCTTCATTCTCAGGAAGAATGCAGTCCCCCTCCTAGTTAGGCTAGGCAGTAATTTGATTTTGTTCTTTTTTCCTCCAAATTTTCTCATTTTGTATTGCTCCCAAGACCGCAGATAGTTAAGTCATCCTTGACTTGAACTCGCCATTTCCTCCTCTGTCTCCCCATCTTCCATCCACTCCTGAGCATTTCCAATATATTCCCTCACCGGAGGTGCCTACGCTGGGACTCTCCTTTATATTTTAATCATTTTCTATATCAAACACTACCTCTACCTCATTTATAGCCTTCTTAAATCTTTAATCTGTGAGTTTCAGAAGATTCACGTTTCTGCTGCTACACTGTGTTACCTCTGCATTTTTCAAAGCTCTATATTCTTGACCTTTTCCTATAATCTCTGATGGCTTCTTTGTCCATTTTTTTCCCCTAAATTCTCAGTTATCAGCTCACTTGCTTTATTCTTGATATCTTTTTAACTTTCTCATGCTCTTTGCTTGAAATAGTCCCATTTAAAAAAAAAAAAAAATCACACTACAATGGACCTAATTTCATTGTTTCTGTGAAGTTTATCTCACTCTATCACTCAACATAAAGCCGCTGAACTCTTGAGTCTATGCCAGAAAGATGTATTGGAAAGCGCATACAGAATTAGTATACTGTATATAGACATCTACCATTAATTGTTACTGAGTTGATGACTCCAAGGTAACATTACGAACAGAAATTACTATTCTATGGCATGACAAAGGGCTGACTCTCACACCGAAAGACAGGATGCCCCCATACATTTCGAGTTCTTGATCTCTGCCATCTGTTGTTTCCAGCTTTTGTGTCGTCTTGCTTTTATCAGTGTGCAAACCGATAAGCTACCTCCTTCTTCCCTTTCTCCCTCCCATTTTTCTGCCTTTGTCTTCTGAGGTCTGGAACACCAGAAAACCAATTTTAGGAAAATAAGGTACAAAACAAAATAGGTTCAGGATCAAGCCCTCACCCTTAGGGTGTTAGGCGTCCATCCTGAAAATAAGTTGTAGAAACTTGGTGCCTGGACTTAGGGACTTACATTTTATTTCCTCAAAAGCACATTTTGTACCTACAGTGTTGGGGTGACTGCTAGATACCTGGGTTCAACATGAAGAGGTTATTAGATCTGTCAGTGAGGTATCTAAAGGTATGTTAAAACTTTATTCAACTTCTGAGAGGCACAACCCACTCATTTCATCAAGAGAATAACTTGAAGCCTTTTGGGAATGGCGATATTCTATAACAAAAAAGTTATTTTTGAAATTTCAAAAACCAGTTATTTGTACTTTTATTTTTCCCTTTCAAGTTCTTTGGGCTCTATGTAAGAGATTACATTTCCTGGAGGTTAGGGATATTTGAAGAAATAAAACAAAAATGCATTTTGTGTACATTAAACTTTGTAAATATGTACCTCATGTCTCTTGAGAGCAATTAGAAGTAGGCCTGGAGACAGAACCTGAGGGTGGACCTCACTGCACAAATGGAAGGTACCAGAAGTTCTGGAGAACTGGGACTCCCAAGCAGCAAAATAATTTGACAGTATACAAGGATAAAGCCAACGCACTCATTATTCACAGACTAAAATAATTTCAACCACTAATTTTTAACCATGAGATCCTTCACACTCCAATGAATCTTTTGGGGAAAAAATACTTAGACAATGGCTAGCCACACTCTAACATTTCTAGAGGAGCCACAGGAAAGCCTCTGATATTTGGTTTCCCTGAATACCAAGAGAAGTCTTTTCATTGCTCTTCTAAAGGAAAAATTTCTGGAAAGTCAAATATATAAAAGAGCACAGCCCACTCCATTGCTCTTTGCCCTCCTTCCAGAACAAAGAGCCGAATAGCTCCCAACTGTATTCTGCTGGGTCCTCCTGGCTTTGACTTGCAGTCCCCAGAGCCAGGAGAGATGCTGGACAGCCTGGGTAGAACTCTCGTCTGACCCACTATGCCTCACAAAAAGGACCTGAATGGAAGTCGTTGGATATGAACCAAGTTGTGTTTTCCAAGAACATGTAACACTGAGCCATCAGAAGCTTTTTATTACTATTATTTTTAACACACTGTGCTTCTGCCTGCTCTCCTCCTCTAATATCTGGAAGACGACGACAGAAACTTCCATCCTAGGCCCCCAGGGAAAAACTCATGAAAAGCTCTCTTACTCTCTGTGAGGTCATATAGGAGTACGTCTCTGCCCCCAGTCCTCAGAGACAGGGAACAGTCAGTAGAAAAGGAAGAGGACATCGAGCCTTGGTTTGCTGCTTCCAGAAGCCCCAGGAGTTTGGGTGTGGTTCGTACTGAAGAGGGCAGGGAAAGTCACCCCAGGAGTTTGAGATGAAGTTGCCCTCCAAGAATAAAATCGGGAGATTCAAAACATAATGGATGAGATTAGTTATCTGTAGAAATGATGCACCCTAAGGAGTCTCCAAGAAGATTATGTGGAGAAATTTAGAAACACCCTGAGGAATTTGACAATGGCAGAAGCTTGATTGTATCCATATATTTCCAGCAACAATCTAATCAAAGTAAATGGATGAAGCCGTAACACAATCAAGCAGTAACTTAATCAGTTATAGTGAATAGATTAAGTACTCTAATCACAATCAGTTGTAAAGCAACCCACCTGAAGGAAGGGCGGCTGGGAGGAAATGCAGGACCCCGGACTTGTCTGGGCCTCCAGCTCCCTCCAGTGTGAGAAGCACAGCGAACTGGTAGGCCTCAAGGCTGTTTCCATGGTAATTTGGATTCTGAAGGCTTAGTCTCAGGTCCATTTGCCTACAAGGAGAGAGTGCGCTTGTCAGCAAAGCAGCAATCCTTACTGCTGTTAAAAACCCAAGGACTGCAGTTTTAGCCAAAGAACAGTCAGGAAAATTAATAAAGTAATTGGATCCTGTTTGCTCCCCCACCATTTATGGAATGGCTGCTGTGCTCAAGCCACTGGCCTGGGAGCTGGGGGTCAGTGTCGAACCAGAACACCCTTGCCCGCATGCAACGTTCATTGTAAGAACTAAAACCGATATCAAACAACTAGTTAGATGATGGATTGTTTTGTTATAATTGTGACTATTTCTAGGACGAAAACATACAGAATTTACTTGAACGGGAGCACAATTACAGAGACCCCTGAGCGGACTGGAGGTTTGGAGATCGCTTTCATGAGGACCCCTGCGGTGGATTGAGGCACATCTTACAAAGGGGAAAGAGATGAAAAAGACAAGAATAAATACAGGTTGAGGAGTAGGATTAGACTAACCCTGTGAATAAAGCAGGTGACAATAAGTAGCTCAGAAATGATCTGTGACAAACCAATTGCCCACACAGAGACTGGAAAGACTACTGCTAATATTCTCTTGAGGGGGCCACCAGGGGAGGCTTACCTAGCAATCCATATTCCAGAGACGATTTTACTATTTAGAAATGAACTACCTTGATATTTTTGGACCTGGCAAGAGCCGGGGAGATTTTACGCCACCGGAGTTGATGATGGATCCACACTCTCTACGTTGGCTCCGGAAACAACATGAGAGTGCTTGCTGGAAACGTGGTAGGATTGTAGCCCCACATTGCAAAGCACCAGACGATCGGCTACGGCCATTAGACCGATTTGGGGATGCAAGACCATAAGACAGAAAGGTAGAATGATTGCAAAGCGATGGGCAAATAGAGCTCTCCCCTGTAATTTCCTATCCGAGGCAGAGAAGGGCTATTGAAAAGTTTTAGATCAACCGTGCACATGCTCTAAGTGGATCTCAAGGGTACTCAGGCAGAAGCTGCATTACCCAGGAACGTGTTAGGCGTAGAGTGCCAGGACATAAAATATGGAGTGCTGAAACGCCGCTCTGTGTAAGATAGAAGGGAAGTGCAGGCATATGCTAGCTCCCCAGTCACAGATCAGATCGGAAAGCAGGCAGGAGCTGATGAAGCAGCAAATAGGCAAATCGAGACACTGCATCTTCTTGCAAAAATACAGGTAACATTTTGGAAAGAAGCTCCAGGGACTGTAAAGAAAATGGCTTTACTGACTGTGGCTAAGATTATAAGGCAGTAAGCAATGGATTCTTTATGTATTCCTTAAGCTTTGATTGAGAAATCATTTGTTTAGGGTGTTAGACTTCATGTTAGGGAGGGTTTTTACCAACTTTTGCCTTTTGGAGATTTTACCCAAGATTACCATACACAAGATTTGGTGACAAAGCAATTCAACCCAAAGAAAGTCTGCAGGAAAAAAAATTAAAAATAAGAAGGTACTTCTAAGTACCTTCTAAGGTACTGTGTACAAACAGAACAGTTGAGCTATTTTCCCTGGGTGTCTGAGCTTCTGAAAACTTAACTGCAGTGAATGTTTGTTTTCTCCCTCATTCCCATCCCCTGTGAATTGTTCCATCGACATTCCAGAGAGGATGTTTCACACTCTGAAATGAGTGCTATTTGTTTTGTTTTCATCGAAAAGTCTATTGGGGAGTTTTAATCAAGGAGTCTTCCTGAGAGTTAAAATGTATACAAGGAAGAGTGTCTCATTCTCAACAATCCCGTAACTGAACCAACCACTGACCCAGAGAGGGAAGACAGAGAGAAAAGCAGGTCCAAAGTGACGGCAAGGACCAGAGGGCTCGCAAAAGACACTAGAAGCAGGAAGAACGATGGAAGGGATTCAGCAGAGAGACTGGTGTGATTATGTTACGTAATTATGCAAATAATTGGCATTGAAACCCATTCAGAGCCACAGTGTTATAGACTTTGAGAGGGATGTCAGAATTCTTCGAGCACCACCTCCTTGTTTTATGTCTGAAGACTCGGAGGTCCAAGAGCAGTTCCGTCTCTCGTCAGGCTGCACGTTATTTAGCGGCGATTATTTTTATTTGGTCGTGCAGGACCGGCACTAGAAACCAGGTCGCCTGACCGTCCGTGGCTCTTTCCTCAACCTCACATTCCCATTCCATTTCAAAATGAGTCATTATTACAGCACATTTAAAAACAGAAGCATTACATGCTGTTTTTAGTATAGTAGATTCAAACGTTTTCTGAAACAAATGTAAAAATACTGCATTCCAGAAGCGATCTTCACAGACTGAAGCTTGCATAAGCGTTCCCCGAAGGCTTCCTAAGGCAAACATCTCCGGTCCTAATCCTGGAAAGTCTCCCAAGCTTTGGGGTGATGCTGATGTGACGGGCCCACATTTTTATTACTTTACTGGTCCGGCTCCCAGAAATGGCTAGTATTTATAGCAGTCCAACTCCGGGAAGTTTGCATGAGAGTAACCAACAATCTGCAACGAATCAACGACATGAAAATAATGACCACAGCCCAAGTTGGCTGATTTGGGCTCTAGTTATCTTCCATAGGCCTAATACAACAAACAGCCTCTCTCTGTGCCAAACACCTCAAACACAAACTTCTGTGCCTACGAGCTCCTCCTAATCTCTACCTGTTTGTGGCAGGCCAACTCACCTCCAGTGTTTCCTCCTACAGGAAGCCTTCCTGGTGTCCCTCAGGTTGCCATGGGAGCTCTTTGTCCTCCCTGTTTCCGTATGACAGCTCTTGTCATATTGGATCTAACTACAATTGTTGCTTTGAATGTTTACTTCCCCCAAGACTGGAAACAACTTGGTCCCAGCAACAGCTCCTTAAATATTTGTTAAAATATTACAAAAATGAGGATAATCAGAGAAAACAAATATAAAATACACACAATACAACTAATTCTCTGTGAGTGAAATTCATGGTTTTAAATTTAAATTAAATTTAAATTAAATTTCACTAATTCTCTGTGAGTGAAATTCATGGTTTTAAATTTTGCTTATTACCCTCTACCTATGTATCTATCTTACCCTTGGGAGATCTATAAATAAAATGAAAACTAACTTCTGTCAAGAAACAGTAATGAACGTACTAAACATGATTCGACAGGATACAAATCTTCAATGCAAATATTCAGAAAGTGCCACCCAAAAGTTTAGCACCATCAATGATGATTCATTATGTGCCAAACCACTTCCTTTAGAGGTTTAATTCCTAGGATTTTACGATGGGAAGAAGCCTTTGGTGGAACCTGAGGTCCTTTCTAACCACATCTGCCCTTGATGGAGGTCAATTACTGAAATTATTTGAGGACGTCTGGAAGGAACCTAAACATCCCACACTGTACCCAGTTCAGTTTTAAGAATTCTAATTTTGGAATTTTTGTCCATTAAACCCATAATCTCATGTCTCTTAGTTCTGTTTTTCTGGACCAGTATGAAAAAACACGTTTCTTTCTTTGTTGTATCAGTCCCTCAGATTTCTAAAAATAGTTATCACGTTCTGTTCAGCACGTTTTCTTTAGTTAAAAAAAAAAAAAGACAAAAAAGGATACTAATTTAAGAAAGAAATGCTTATCAAGTACATTTATTAATCAAATGGAACTATATATTTACTGTAAAGATATCATCATTGAGGTATATATCTGAAAGTAATCTCATCCAGAAGGGATATATGGCATATGCAAATCAAATTTGATCCAAAAATGTAAACAAATATGAATGATACGTATTATAGGAATTTTACTAATGGATTTCCCTATCGTCCTATTTCATAAGCACTTTCTGGTCACTGGTAATATCCTATTTCTGTATTTTTCACGTATGGAACTTTATTCCTGTGAACATAAGGAGTATTAGCAAAAGAAAATGTAAAATGGCTGCATGCCATCGAGTGGTAGAATCCCATCACTAATTTCGTTTCTCGGTGTCACTCCCACCAGTTCAGGACGGGGCTGATAAACCTCCGTTCCCCTTGAAGTCTCCATGTCTGATGAAAAATGGAATACTTGAGTTTATGCAGCTGTTCATGAGCTAATTATCTGCAATCATTTCTGATTACTTAATAGGCCATGGTAGGATGTGTGTTTGCTGCTATGTTGAGTTTAGACATTAGGCTTTAATGCGCTGATATGGTTAATTGTTGTGCTCACCGCTGCCTGCTAATAGACCATTCCTGAAAATGAGACCGTATCTCAATGGAATTTGCTTGTTTATTTTAAATAAGTAATAACTACAAACTCAGATCCTAGATCCAGTGTTTACCATTTTAAGAATGTACTTTTTAATGCTGTATCATTTCTAATGCATTTAAATTATTCAAGTTTGGAGAACACACGTTATTAAACTAATGAGTCAATAACCAACTCAAATACTTAGATTTCACATTCTTCTTGCTCTGTTCGGCTTCCTAAATTGTTTTCTGCCATTGATAGCAAAATAAATTCTCTTTAAATGCGGCCAAACAAGCTGAATGTAATAACACAATAATGAGAAAAATATATGCATATTAAAAGCAGACAAGTATTTATTAACACGTGAGCCAAGATGCCGATGTGCGCGGCCGGTTGGAGCCATGTAGAGGCGTTAACGCACGAGGTGGACGAGGAATTGTAATGATCCTGCTCATTTGCTCGGCAGTTTTGCGTTTTATGACAGCGTTTAGTCCAAAATGCTAGTGTGTAGTTTTAAACATTTAGCAGGTTGTTCTTTTGTCAACTCTCTCCATATATCTGTGTTTCTGATTGCCAGCAACGGAGGCGAAGTGTCCATACAGATCCTTTAGGCATCTCTTTTCCTTGCTGTTCGCGAGCTCTATTTTTTCCTTCTATCAGCAGGGTTTCATTTCTTCATCTCCTTTAAACTTCCTGTCTTTTCCCCGTCTCGTACTCTGTGATTAGAGGAGCCAGTAGGATCCAGACAGTAAGTAGAAAGTGTTCCAACCCCAAACTCTTGGCTTCCCTTCTGCAACTTCCAAGAAAGGGGTCCTTCTGTCCTCTGCCTGTCCCAGGCCTTGTTAGCGTGGATGGACCCCTTTTAAAGCAGACTTCAAAGAAGGGGACCCTGTGGATTGTTTGGGTCCATCGCTCTGGGTGGCACGGTACAATCCTATAACCTGCTTTCCCAGAAACACTGTACACATTGTGCTTCTATGAAATTAAAGCCGTGTCTCTCTCTCTCTCTTTTCAAGATCTTATTTTTTTATTAGAGAGAGAGAATGAATGGGGAAGGAACAGAGGGATAGAAAGAAGCAGACTCCACGCTGAGCAGGGAGCCCGATTCGGGGCTCGATCCCAGGACCCCGAGATCATGACCTAAGCTAGAGGCAGACATTTAACTGACTGAGCCACCCAGGCACCCCCAAAGCTATGTCTCTTCTGCTGTCAAAGAAACAAGGAGAGACTAGAACTAGAATTGTATATATAGTGATTTATATTCCTTATTGGATTTATAGGATTTCCATTTAGAATGTAGTATGTACCTGAATTTCTCTGAAACTTTGGCTTTCCATCACGAATTAAGGTTCTTGGTGGTTCTTTCATGTTTTCTATTCTAAATTTTTGAGGTATCCCTGGAAACATAATCACCCCAGCATCTCCTTCCTCATACCTTCCTTTTTCAAACTTCTGGGCTTTCTGTTCCCCAGACTCAACATGTACTTCTTCAGGTACTCGCGAAAGCATCTCTGGTGAAATTCAAATCCTGTCTGACCATTGATGCTGCGCTTTCCTGAAACTTCCTTAAAGACTGCCAACCTCTTCTTTAAACCTATGTAATGTTGATTTTTTTTTTTCACATAGTAGGTGCTTGATAGAGATTAAATGAATTCAAAACTGAGAAGTTATTTAAACCAGTTGATTTGGATTCTGGTAAAATGAGAAGGTTCAGATTCATGGGCACCGGGAATTGTAGGTACATGTTTTCATCTCTGTGTTATTAAATGCAGTTTAGCAGTAAGGCAGCATTCTTCTTTTCTTTTTTTTTTTTCCTTTTCAGTGATTGCATACCGTTTGATATGATTAGTTCTAGACTGTCCATCTGTAAGCAAATATCTATGGGATGCCAAAAAAAAAAAAAAATAGAGGGAAAGAGAGATACTTTCATTTAAATTACTAGAAAGACTTAACAGCTTTTAGACACAGGGATTTCTTTCTCTTTTATAATATACCAGCAGCACTCTCTTCAATGACATTTTAGTGCATTCATGTTTGAGTAGCGGTAACAAGGTTAAAAACGGTCAGTACACTGACATTATATTAAATTTTATCTATGAAATCCAACAGATGGTCACTAAGTTTCTACTGTGTGCAAGGCACAATGCTGGGCAAGATTCTGTGAAGAACAAAGAAGACTTATATAAAATCCCTTCAAGAGAGAACATCAGGAAATGCAGATAGAACAAGTTATGTAACAGGAGACACACCGTAGTATTAGCTCCAGAAAACACAGCAAGAAAAAAAGAGATTACGTCTTTTGGGAAACTCATTAGAACACTTCTTCCCTTTCACACACCAACTTGCTAATGATGGCGGCTTGGAATATGTGATGACAGGTGCCTTTAGAAAGTACCTGAAAATAATGGATTTAGAAAAATGAATAGAAATTAAATAAATAAAAAAGAACAGAAGGTAGTGGAAATTTAAAAACAAATCGATGGACATTTTAACATTGCCCATTCAACATGATAAATTTTAGGGAGAAAAGCATAATCTTATCATCGCACCACAATTATTTTGTTTTGCCTGCTAGTTATTTGTGTTATTTTGAAACCAGCACTTGAATACACAGAAAAGAGAAAAGCTTACTTCAGAGCAGACTTTCCCATGTCGCAGACCTCATTCAAGCCACAGCCTGTGCGACACGGACGCCTCTCCCACTTCACCTACAGGAACCAGGTTTCCTAAACTGGAAAATGAGAAGAAACAACACCAATAATAAAGCCTATTCCCTGGGCGGTCAAGAGAATCCAATGAAATGCTCCAGGGAAATGACAGCTGTTGTCTCAAAACAAAGGCCCAGGAAATAGGGGCTCCTCACCCCATCCCCTCACTGTACTCCTACCTTATTCTCCGTCCACCCCCATCCCCGAAATCCTTCATACTCATGCGGTATGAGTCTGAAATACCAAGAAACAGGCAGATTAATTCCAAAGAGCTGAACAGTAGCGGACCACATAGTGAGTCCTGGAAATGCGGGGCAGCGTTGAACAGCCACCTCCGAAAGGCTGAGGCCAGGTCCTGGTCCCACAGCTGTGGGTGTCTATGTTGTCCAAGTGGGACAAGATGCATACCTGCTTCCCTCCAGCTGCAAGCATCAGGAGGCATGGAGGCGATGGTTTCTGCTCTCGCTCCCCTCCCTCTGCAGATGGTGGCCTAGAAGCACCCAGCACCCTGGCGAGTCGGCTCTTTGCCTAAGATAGCACAGAAGCACCGAGCAGGAACCTCAGCAAGAGCAAAGGAAGCCAAGCAGAACCACATGACCAGGGCTCTGTGATTGCCACTGTCCCTGCGCCCGAAGCTCACAGTTTATGTCACAACCTACACATCGATCTAAGCGGAACAAGGTGCTAAAGCAGAAGACCTCAATAGGCTGGAGAGTTTCCTAACATCATAACGAAATATCCAGGATCAAATAAAAAATCACCCTTCGTGCCCCAAACCAGGAAAGCCGCGATGGGAAGAAGACAAGACGCTGCACCAGTGGTGATTAATAAGACGGAAGAGATGTTTGGATTATCTGACCAGGATTTTCCAAGTGCTTCCAAGATCGACTGTAAATTCTCTAGAAACCGACTTAAAAAATGGAAGATCTTAGCAAACAGACATTACGCAAAAGAACCAGGCTGGAGATTACAGGACTGAGAAGCACAGTCACCAACATAAACAAGCTTGCTGGGGGTCTCCCCGGTGGTGATAGCAGACTCAGGGACCACGGCAGTTGGAGGACCCAACATTTGAATCCTTGGGATCTCAGAAGGATGCGGGCAGTGTGTGGGGCTGAGAAAATGTTGGAAGAAAGGGTGGTTGAAAAGGAGCGTGTATTACGTCTACGTACTTAACCTCCATCCACTGAGATAAAAGGGTACCGCTTCGCGTAAGACGTAGAAACCTGGAATCTTCTCCTTCGACCTCTCCGTCCTTACGCTACAGTCATCACAGCATGCCTGCATGTATCGTGCATCTCATCACGTTATATTATTTTGCTTTCAACAGTCCCATGTGTTGTAAAGAAACTAAGAGAAAATAGGAAATATTTCATATCTATTCAGATATTTGCCTTTTCAGCTTTTCCGTAATGCTTCTTAACGATTTGCATTTCGGGCAGGCATCGAATTCCTTTGGCATGGACCTCAGTGGGCATCGTTTGAACAGATGCTTTAAAACCCTTGTGTGCTAATTCCCATGTCTCGATCATCTTGGAGTCGGTCTCCATTGTTTGTCTTTTCCCTGAAACTAGGTCACATTATCCTGGTTCCTCCTACATTGCATAATTTGGACGGCATCCTATCACATGGAGGTGCGTCGGCACTGGGGACATTCCTCCAGAGAGTGTTGCTGTTTTTGTCTCCGCTGACAATTAACTGGGTTGGATGCAAACTGCAAATTGTGTCAGGCAAGTTGGGTTCTTTTGTCCTTAGCTGCTCTGTGTGCAGTCTGTCCCCGCAGGTGGCTGGGATGACTCAGGGGTCAGGCGAGGACAAGGGCAGTTTAAGCACAGAACTTGGGGCTCCTCCTCTGGGATCTCTATTCCCCCTTTTCCAGTGGCATCTCCGGGCCCCTTTCTGGCAGACTTTGGCCAGCTCCGCTTGGCGCTGGCTTTGTTCTGCCCTCAGGATTAAAGCTGTAGTGCATGGCGAGTTACCGCCAGCTGGTCGCGTCTCCCAAACCTTCTGCCTCTCCAGAATCTGCCAGCTGGGGTTCACTCACCAAGATGGTTGTTGAGTGTCCGCGGAACCTAGTTATCCGGTTGCCCAGAAACTAGAGTTGGGTCCAGTTAGAGCTTGCCCCACCATGGAAACAGAAACCTCCTTGAGGTTTTGAAGGGAGATGCAGTTGAAACTCCAAAGTAGGTCTGAATGAATGTCACTTTCCAAACACCCATTCTTTCTAAAAAAGATCCTGTCTGGCCTGTCCATCTGGTTCTTTGATGCTCCTCAGGAAAATTTCCTTCGTACAAATCCTGCGTGTTTCTTACCAGGTAAGTATCTATATGCACCGTGCTGAAATTGATTTTGTTTCGTTTGCCTCTATTTCCTTGGCGTTACTTTCCTCATTTAAGGAAGCCTCATTAGAAATGGGCTTCCCCACCCTGGGGCACAAGAAGTCTGCAGTTTTGTTCTGAATGCACACCTGGGAACTTCACACCAGGTCAGCGGAGCTCACCCGTGGTCCGGCCCAGTCCGAGTCTGCCTTGTCGTCATTGTCCTGTTGAGATCTTTGGGTTGGGATCACTGATCTTGGATTGGTTCCAAGTCCGTCTCTTCAACGTAGAGTTCAAATGCAGATAAGACCATATAGCATATGCTCTGGCCTTGCGGAGAATTTCATATGCTGGTGACTTTGAGAGCTGTGTATGGACATTGTAGCGACAGAATGGGAAAGGGGTCAAGCCATTTCTCTGCAGTCCTTTTCTTTTCTAAAACATCTTTTTAATAGACCGAACCAGCTCTGAGTGGAATTTTCCACAAACATGCAGAAGTAATGTAAGACTTAAGTTTTCCTTTTCTTTTGGTAAATAATTATACAGTTACCTGCACTAAAGTTGGCTGGGGGAGAGGGGTTTAAAAAAGAAAAAAAAAAAAAAAAAAAGAAGGAAGATAAAATGAGGAAAAAATTAACATATTAAGCTTTTTAAATGGACTTGTTTTTAAATAATTAATTTCAGATATTAAAATTGAGATCAGAAAAACTGAAATCAACTCTTCTAGCAAAGATCTAGCTTCTTCTGTTCCTAAATGTTATTTTTATATTCTGAATCCCCACAGGTTTTTAGGAAAATGCATTTGAAGTTACCCAAGTGTTTGGCTTATCTCTAGCACCTAACAGGGAACCTGAAGTCTGTGGAATAGAATAAAAACCAGCAAGTGTTGTTTTCCTTAAAGGAGACTTCATTTCCTTAAATTTCATTTAAGAAAACAAGAAGTACTTTCATCATATGCTGTGAAGAGCAGTGATAACCCGGAATATTACTCATTACAGATAGGAGACTCAGCTCTTTCATTGGACTAATAATCTTTTTCTTAAAAAAGAAAAAAAAAAAAAGTCACTCCTTCCCCAAAGAAGTTACAAGAGACCAACAGCACACTAAAAATACTTTATTGTCATTACTTGCACTATATATACATGATAAACAGAATATATAGTACTTCTGATGAAACACCCACAGTCTTCATCCGGGTAAAAGAATCATCCATAGAATGGAAACATGGCACCCATTAAAAAAAAAAATCTCTCAAATATTGCAACAACTATAAAATGAGCCACAGATATTCTACAGCCTTCTTATTAAACAAAAGGGGACTAAACGTTACATATGGTTTGAAGAAATTAAATGCCAGATATTCTACAGAAGGAGAAAATATTAGCACCCTGGAATAAATTTTACACCTGGTCCATTTTCTGCCCACTGGAAAAAATTGCACTGTTTTGCCTTTCCAAGAGGACACACAAAAAAATTCTTCCCGTTATTAGGTCCGATCTTTAGCACGGTTCTCATGATGGAGCGTTTGCCATGGTTGCAGAATGGGAAGGACAAATCTGCCCACTGCAGGGTGAAAACAGAAGGATTGTCAAGTTTAGGAGCAGGTTAGAAATACGTACAGACTAAGCCTGGGTGCACATCATGAGTGAACCCCACGTTCCCTGCTACTATTAATCAGGCATTGTGAAATTGACACAGGTCATTAGTTCCGGCCCTTAAAAAAAGCTTATAGACTGTAAGAAGCATCTCCTACAGATTTGCTTGAATTACGCAGAAAACTGCCATGACTGAGGTTCCCTTTGTCTGAAGGTGTGCTTATAGGAGTTCCTTCCTCTTTATGGAAAATATTTGAAAACGATCAGAATCCTGCCGTCAAGCCATCATATTTCTGTTATCAGTCTGTTTCAGTTCAAACAATGAAGATCAAAGATTTGTTACACATTTGACACTAAATTTCCTTCATCTCTTAGGAAAAGAAAGAATCCAATGCAGAATTATGTGGATGAATTTAGTCAGATTCCCTTGTACTAGTCTTATAAATTTTGGCCTCAAGGGAGCTTGGGGGCCAGCTGTGATATTATTAACTTGTTACCTAATTTTTTTTTCATTACATCCACAAAATCTCCTTGAAGAGGATATGTGACAGTTCAGGAGGGCAGAGTTACATCTTGTGCAGGGATTTAAAGCTGGAAAATTCCTTAGTAAGGTACCACACTGAAGACAGAGATTTTCTTTCTCAATGAGCCCAACCCCCCAATGTTTTACTCCAGCACTGAAACAGATCAGTATTTTCTTTTTTTCAGTTACACACCAGATGCAACTGGAAAAATACCTATCTTTCAACATTAGAATCATACTCAGCACATGAGAGGCTCACACCCTGAGAAACACAGAAGATGAGCCTGAGGAAGGAGAAGGACCCCAGATTTTAGTGTTCTCTCCCACCTTCATTTCCAGGGACACGTGCAGATCCACAAGCGGGGGAGGGGGGACGAACTGCTCTCCACTTACATTGTTACTGTGTAAGCTTGTGTAATAGGACTTACTAAGATCACTGTAAACCCAAGGAACGTTAACTATTTTTCCTGTGTACTTCCATCCAGTGCACAAACCCAGGGTTTTGTAGCAGAAGTTAGGAAGAGCATGTTTGTATCTTGATTATTTGCCACTTGCATAAATCACTCAAACCCTTCTATCTTTATAAACCAAGGGCAACACATCTACACTCGTGGCTCATATGTGACATACTAGAATCATCGAATGGCTATTATTTGATTATGTTTTCTTTCTTTCTTTTGATGAAGCTCTTTGAATTTAAGTTCTTCAACATTCAGGCTTCCGACTGAAGTGTCAGTGTGCCTATTTGAAATTTAAAGGTGAAAAAGAAAATAAAATTTCAAGATGAAACTGGGAAAAAGATTGCATTTTTTTTTTTTTTTTTTTTTTTTTGGAGAAGCTGGGAGGAGGGGCAGAAGAATCTTAAGCCCTGATCTGGGGCTTGGTCTCCCAATTCTGAGATCATGACCTGAGCTGAAACCAAGAGTCAGACACTTAACTGACGGAGCCACCCAGGGGCCCCACTACTCATTACATTTTGATAACGGAAGTATTCAATTACACTAGCGTGAGCTTAAAAAACTCTTACGCGTACTTGGAAAAACCCACACTGCTCTTCTCTAGGTAAAGGACAAGCATAAAACTGCCTGTTCTTGTTTTCGCCGTCCTTCCGCACGACTCGGAGAACGCAGCGGCGGCTGTGTTTACTGCAGCGAGGCCGATCGGCATGTAATGCCCAAGTACCATCTGTCAGCTTAATTCCAAGTTCACTGAAATGACAGGTTACAAAGTTACTACAGTGTTAACAGCGCTAAAGGGACCGTTCCCACCACCTCCCCCCCGGCGTCAGAATTCTGTTGGTACCAAGACACGGGACCAAAAAGTGGACCATGGTCCACTGGAGGTCATGACACATGCTGGGACACCTTTTGAATTCTTGGTTTTCCCAGGTAAAACCAATTTACTTCCAAAGCTACCTGTGCACCCGACGCACGCAATTAGAATTTCTAAAGTACAAAAACACCTTACGTGTGCACGAAGTATAGCCGCCTTACTTACGTTTCACTTGTGATACCAGTTCTTCCCTCATTCAGGATTATAGTGTGGCCCCTTTGATTTCCCCTAAAATATTCTCAAGTCCGCTGCTCCCCGCACCCGCCCCCCACCGAATAACTAGAATGTCAGTCTCCTCTAATTATTTTCTCACCTGTAGCAAACTCGCTTCAGTGGCTCCAACAAGAGCCAACGAGGTCACCCTTTCTGTTGTCCACTTTAAAGACAATTTTCTATGTTTTCTTTTGATCAAGGCTACTATAATAGTTGCAATCGTATTAGAGCAAGGCACGGGCTGCCTGGCAGAGCAGAAATGTGTGTTCTGTAAAGCTACTAGGGAAGCTTTGTTTTCCCCCACAATTAGGATCAAGAGTATCTGCAGGTTAGTCCCACATACCGTGGACAAAGGTCAGAAGCCCGACCTCTACTGTGAGCTGGAGAAGCGGAATTTTCTCTTGGAAAAGGAGCTTCATTAAAATTTATTTTAAATTTTTAAAAAATATTTTGCATATTTTTAATAATACCTTTATAAGAACTAGTCTTTTTAATAAACCAGCTGAAGAGAAGAGCTTACATTAATTAAAACCAGAAGTCCTCCCCCTTAATATGGCTATTTTAAAACTTTTTAATGATAAAAAATTCATCCTCTCTCATTTGTTTTGGTTAAAATATCATTATTAAATAGTTTCTAGGGCAGGATAAAAATCACTCTTAAATAATTTTTAGAAAATACTTAAAAATCATAAATGTTTTCCCTTTTTCTTTCTTCCTAAACTACATTCTTCGTATGCTTGCTCCTGTAATGATGCTTCAAGGTATCATATTCAATTGAAATGTTCAAAGTGTGAGGTGTTTTTTTTTTCTTTCCAGTTTTACTGAGATATAACTGACATATGAGGTCTTTTATTTGCAGTGAAATTGTTTTAAAATCACTTATAAAGGATGCCTGGGTGGCTCAGTTGGTTAACCAACTGACTTCGGCTCTGGTCATGATCCCAGGGTCCCAGGATCAAGGCCCACATCTGGCTCCATGCTCATCGGGGAGCCTGCTTCTCCCTCTCTGCCTGCTGCTCCCCGTGCTTGTGCTCGCTCTCTTTCTCTGACAAATAAATAAAATCTTAAAAAAAAAAAAAAAGAAATCATTTATAAAACAGATGTTTAAATACGTTGCTGAAGCTGGTCATGGAGTAGGCGTTGCTAAGGAAATCATTACAGTTAAATATTTTGCCAGCAACTTTTTCGTGGCTACCTTCTTCAGGGTGGGGGACACTAGCCAGTATTTTAGAATCAGAGGTAATACCGTCCTGAAATCGCAAAGCCTGAGGACAACAGGCCTTTCTTTTTCCACACTCCCTCCATTTTTACCAATGGCCCTTCCAAGAGAGGGGATATTAAAACTTTGACTTCCAGGGAAGCTACATCTGTAGGTGGTTGTAGCCAAGACATGTCAAAACCAAAGGGAATCATAAACGTGCTTTTAAAAAAACTGTTAAGAGAGAATGTAAAAAGGTAAAGAACATTAATAGAAAGGAGCGAAATGATGCTTTCTTACAGAAAACATGCACACAGGCCAACACAGTTTTCTACATTATTTTGAAGGTCACTACCTTAGGTAACAATGAGTTGAACATTTTCTAACCCATTTGCTTCAACCTAGACATCTGCAGAGCTCCAAATACCCAGGAAAGGTTTCCATTTCTCTTACTAGTAGAGCTTTAAGGGGAAGGGCATGGTGGAAGGGCGGATTAAGGTGGAGGGAGAAAGGCCCCAGTGACCCCCTTGAGTTCCCCATTTTCTGGCTTTCATTCCATTTCCTCCTTGGTATAAGTTAAAGACAAAAATATCCACATGCTATCTTATCCCCAGTACTTGGAGGGGAGACCGCTGACCAGAAGCCTCAGCATTACCTGGGAGAGCCTTACCCACCCCGCTCGCGATTGCCCACAGAGTTGGAATCCGGATGTTAACAAGATTCCCCGATGATTCTTATGCACATTAACTTGTGAGGCACTGAGTTAATGTAACCGAGATATTGATGCCACCTGTGATCATATCAACTCTAAATATGCATAACTAATCTTAATTTTATGATAGAAAACATTATCCAGGATAATTAAATGTTCTGATTAATTGAGGACATCTTGGTTCCTCTTTGTTTCCATCATTACTTAAAAACCTTCTAAAATGTAGCAGATCATTTTCTTAGGTAAACTTAGCATACAAAATAGTTTAACTTGCTTTGATAACTAGAACCATCACTTTGAATATTCATAGTGGATTATAAGTGGCCTGTTTATATAATAGATCCGGGGTTGACAAATCTTTTCAGATGGCACATATTTTCGGCTGTGGGTCGTAACAGTCTCTGCTGCGACTACTGAACTCTGCTGCTGTTGCATAAAAAGCAGCCACAGAAAATATGTCAGCCAATGGGAATGGAAGGTGTTCCAATAAAACTTTATTGATCAAAACAGGCGGTGGGCCGGGTTTGGCCCTGTCATGGTAAAGTGAAAGTCATTAGAAGTGAGCAACGCTTGATGCGTAATAGGTTCTCAATAAATACTTGTTAATTAATAAATAACACTGAACAGAGATCAGAAAAGACTTATCAAGAACGAGGACATGACCATGCACAACTCTGTAATTTTAAAGTGGGTAGTTCTCAAGGCTCGATTTATCAAGGTCTAACTTCTCTTACGGATAGGGTGACTCATTATAATGAAAACACTGCCTAAAATGTTTTGAACTAATCAGCGTTGTTGAAGGTAGATTTTGGAGCTCAGTGGTATTTCACGAAATAAAAGAGAGGTTCAGTGACTCATCCTAGGGGTTCCCCGGCGATTCTAAAATCCTTTGGGGACTGGAACCTGCAAAGGAGACAGGAAGCGCGTCTAAGGGGTCCATGCTTCCCGGTGTGAGAGGTGGAGCTCTGCCGATGCTGACTGGCAGACAAGAGAAAATGTGAGCGACGCCGCCATCTTTACTTCTCCTCCAAGGGAGCCTCTGCTCAGCTCAGGAAAAACCTTAACTGAAAGCACGAAAACACGTGTTCTTTGACTAAGTACTCCAGTGTTTTGCTCTGCATTTATAGTAATTGGATCAAAGACTTAAAGCCTTTTCTAGCAGTTATTCTGAAGTGCTTAAAAACCGGTTTGACCACCCAATTTATAATCCAGTAGCTGGATAAAATTCAAGTATATCCAAAGACCAATCTGGAAATATGCCTCATCAACATAGCACGCATCATGTGGTGAGGAGCCCAGTCATTAAGAGAACAAAAGACGAATTAATTACCATATAATTATTAAAGAAAAAAATAAACTGGCTATAAATTCTCTGAGTGGACCACCTGCTTTAATCGTATTATGTTGTGAGCTTCTGCTCTGCATCTTGTCTGCAAGATGAACACTGTAGCTGCCAGACAAGGAGAAAAATGAAATAAATGACAGTAATTTGCAATTTATTCCTTGTAAAGTAGCTGGGTGCAGAAGGGCTGCTGGGTGAATGTATTTCATCACTTGACATTTATTCTGCTAGTTGATCTTGATTGATTTTAGAGTCTCGGTCCTGGGGTTCTTCTATTCAACGCAGGCTGCGGCGTTTCTAAGTAATGCTGTGTGCTGTGATTAATCATACGACCCTCTTACTAATGGCTTATGAAGAAATCATTTAAATTTAAGGTTACATTAATGTTTTTTTAAATCCCTAATTCATTAGTTAAATTGTCTGAGATTTTCTACAAAGCACTAAGGAAATAAAAATATGCCGAGATGTTCCATCAGGGTCCAAGGAAGGCCACACCACTTTCAAATGCTTGCCTCTCCTTCTTTCTGCTGAAGCTACAGCCCAGGAAAGACTTCAGCAGTGATTTTCTTAGAGGACAGCCTCCCAACTCACACCTTCCAGACCTTAGCTCCTTCACGACCTCTGATTGGGGTTCATTAGACATTAATATGGATGAAAGTGTAGAGGGAGTGTCCTGATCCAGTCAGTTACATGCCGGGCCTCCACAACTTAATTCAAATGTTTGTCATTCCTCAGTATCAGTGACAAAAGTTAAAGCAGTTATTACAAGTGATTATGAACAAGATTTTTTGAAGAAACCAGCCAAGGATAAATCATCAAGACTAACTTGATGGTAAATCTCGAGTTGGGATAGTAGACTCGAGACAAAAGCATCTATTGACCAAATACTGCCTCAGAATTATGAAATAAGCTCCAAGGGTTCCCAGAGGCTAGTCTGGGACGGTACCCCAAGCCGGTCCCCTGTCTTTCTGCCTGAGGGAAGAATCTTTCCCTCAGCAAAGATACAGTCCATCTGGGGAGAAGCTAATAATGCAACCCTCCCCCCCACAGTCATTTTAAATCCCACACACACCAACGGTTTCCTGCCCATCTCCACGGGCCCTGAAAGACTCCCGCAAAGAAGACTGTCCACCTTCACTTCACTGTAGAAATGCAGGATGGACAGCACCTGCTTCCTGAAGGGGGGAAAAAAAAACACGGCTGGGAAAAAAACTGTGGAGAAATGTTTCTCTGTGAGGGGAGCCTTACACCAGGTTGTGAGAGGAAGGAAGCCCAGATACAGGGTGTCAGCGAGGTCGTGTGGACAGGTAGTTTTAGGCGCTACCAAGAATCCTAAGAGAGGGGATGACATTGTTAACATTGCTGTATCTCTGGTGACTGCCATCGGGTGTGGGAAAGAGCTTCTCCTAGATGTGAAGTTCATCGTCTCAAAACGTATCTGGTCTCTAGTATTTACTAATCAAAATGACAGCTTTTTGAGTTCAGATACAAAAGTCGCACACGTGTTCTTTGGCCTTTATTGGCTGAAACCACCACCACCCCCTCCCCTCGGCTACGGAGATAAGCCACTTTCTCTAGGAGGAAAATTACTGAAAGTAACTCCGAGCCCCTCTCTTTAGAAGACACTTCGTAAACTGTCCTGAGTGAGCTTTCCTTTAGAAGAACTATCTTTCTTTGGAAGGAAATATATTAAACAAAATTGTTAACAGTGGTGATTGATACCAGGTGGGATGATGGGGGATTTAAACAGTTTTCTTTATACGCCCAATTTGTTCCCAAATATTCTGTATTGAACTGTAGACAATTACAGTCAGGATAAAGTAACTTTTTACAAACAGATATAGAAGGTTCTGTTTTCATTCTCTTCCTTTCTTTAACATTATGAGCTAGAGACAGCAAGGGAAGTAAATTACCATAATCATCTTTCCAGGTTTGATTTACCTTCCAAAATCAACATAAACTGCTTTAGCAGGGGATGACTTCCCCGACCTCTTAAAACTTCATGCAAATACCTTCAAGATCAAGGTTAGAAGTATCATACCTGGCAGGAAATCCAGGCTTACCACTTCGGAGGTCTGGTGATGAGGAGTGGGTTGTTTTCAATTTTTTATATGCTGGACTAAATAATTCAGACTGAGGGCAGAGCGAAGGCGATACGTTTGCTTTGTCAGATGGTTGAGATCCGTGGTTCGCTCTGTCCTCGGAACGGTGCAGTGGGTCATTAAAACAAACGTGAGTCGGTGAACGGTTCTGAAATTCTCCATCTAGGGTCTGGTTTTGGCTCGTTTTTCTTTCCAAAGCACTGGATTTATTGCTGAAATCGGCCAAGACAAGGGTTGTAGTTCCAAATGCTGTTTTCCTGTTAATCTTCACTTCCTTACTTGGTTTTCCAAAGCTGTTACAAGGATACCTCACTAAGTCGGTAAAGGCAATAGAATGTTCTTCGTTCTCGATTACTGAATCTGGGAGGAGAGAGAGGTAATTCTGCAGTGTCCCTATAATATACAGACTACATGAAATACACATAAACCTATATATTTGTAATATATTGACTGTCTGAAACATCTTTTAACAGGACTAAAACTTATTCACCTATGACAGTGAATACGTTGAATGAATAACACAAAGTTACTTTGGACAATTAAGGATTAGCCATCTTGCTAGGAAATGAAGTATTACATAAAGAACAAAATTTCAACCACCCATAGAGGCCCCAAGGTGGTTTAACAAAGATTTATATTTGCTTCCTATTAGGTCTACCATTTCAAGGTCATGGAGCTATCAATTCCGTTACTATGTGGCAACATAGTAAAGCAGGGTAATTAAGAGGCAGGTCTACCATGAGGCTTTAGATCAGCAGCGAGACACCTGTCTCTGGATTACCAGGAATGTTTCAGTGAATGACACAGGAAAGGGAATGGCTTAGTAAAATTAAGCAAAGATGAATTACAAAGACTAAACATTAATTAAAAATGTTTCAGCAAAGCATCCCCGGATTTTGGAGTCGGGACTGGAATAAACCACAGTCTTTCGTATTCAGAGAAATAACAAGAAAATAGTTAATGAGATGCAAAGCGGCATTTCGGTTGAAATGAACGAGGAGCCCTAAGACTGTGGTTTCCTGAGGGCTCTCTGCTGAAAGATCCCAGAACAGGAGGCGCTGTCCCTTCCAGCAAAGCTGTGAGCACCCGGCGAGGCCCGCCGTTCTGGCCCAGAGAACGAAACGCCGTGTGACAGCAGGCACAACGTGGGGTCCACAAGTCAAGAACGAACTTTCTCATCGCTAATTGAAGGAAGAAAGAAGGCTTTGAGAACACAATAGGAGCCACATCAATGAGCGGGTTCTTAATCACGGGCTCTCTCTGAGGTTTAACTTTCTCTGAACACATGAAATTGTGAGCTGTAAAGAGTTATTTTGAAGGATTTCAATGAAATCAGTACAATTGTCTGGGTAAAGATTTTAATAACAAGGGGGTAGGAAGGATAAAGAAGAGAAAAAATTCAGCATTTTTCTATTCCACCTGCAACGATATTCTTACAGAAATCCTCCCTTTCAGTTTACGAAGCACTTGGACTGAATAACAAACTCCAAAGTTGCTGAAATCTGCATAAAACAAAGCTTTATTGAATAATTCATTAGAAATAGTAGAGAACAGATGTGATCATCTCCGTTTTTTGAGATACAAAGGCACATACTCTTTTAGCACAAGCCTGTTTCCCCTCCCTGTTTAAAAAAAAAAAAAAGTGCTCAACAGAATATTAGCGTGGTTTACGTGCAAAGGCTGGCAATTCCTTTCAATCTTTCGGAAAGAAAGCATTTGACTTAGTTATGCAGTATCAAGGTGGAACAAGATATATACCTTTGCATAATTAGCCCTCTTTGAAGCAGAAGGAACTCAGAACCAGAATCCAGGCTTACCCGGAGGCCTTGAAGTCAGGCAAGCGGCACAGGTCTTCGAAGACGGGCTATTTATTAGCGTACAGACCACACACGCCCATTGCTCCTCCCATTTCCGGGCCACGTGCTCCCCTCTGCTACACGGCCACCTGATTGTCGTGTTTCTCGTGGGCAACTTGCTGCAAAAGGATTTTTGACGTTAATCACGAACACTGTTGCTGTTGTTCTTATCCATTCTGGGTATTTTAGAAATTCTTATAACCACTAATACCCAAGTGTGTACTGGCTCTAATTCTCTTGGAATGAAATGTTCCCTCTTGTGCCCTGCTGATTGCTATTGAAGACAGAAATAAAAAACGTTTTTACTTAAATCAGAGTTGTGGGGTTTTTGTTGTTGTTGTTGTTTTTAAACAACACTAAATGTTTAAAACATTAAACAAAAATGTTTAGTGTTGTTTGCAACAACACTAAAAATAGTTGACAAGAACTCCTAGGAAGCATTTCTCGGTCTTCTTCCCCAAGCCAAACTGAGATAACTTTATACAACCAAATTCAGGAGGTGGGGAGGAGTGGGGTGGTGGGGGAAGAAAAGACTTGGGCAGAAATTAGAACATGGAGAGTAAAATGAGACAAAATTTTAGTTATTTCATGTGCATGTCTCTCCAGAATTCCTCAACAGGGTCTACTAAGCACTAGATCAACTACCTGATCAATAATGAAGAAAACGATTGCTGGCCTCATATTACTTCCCCTTAGGTAAAACTGCTTCCTGTTAGATAGCTAATAGATTCATAAGAAAAGAGTAAAACCAACCCTGATTTTTGGACTCAAACGTAAATCACGATTCCCCATTTGGAATTTTTTTTTTTTTTTAAGATTTTATTTATTCACCTGACACGAAAAGTGCACAAGCAGGGAAAGTGGGAGAGGAAGAAGCAGGCTCCCCACTGAGCAGGGAGCCCAATGCGGGAACTGATTCCAGGACCCTGGGATCAGGACCTGAGCTGAAGGCAGATGCTTAACCCACTGAGCAGCCCAGGCGGGCCCCCCTCTGGTAATTCTTATTTGACTATTGTTACGCAAAATACCGCTAAAGGCTCTGCTGAAACCCTACTCTTAAATACGTAGTTCTTTATCGCACATCACGTGGGTAAGCAACATGGCAGACCCACGGATTCCTTTCAGGATTCCAAACATCCACACGGAGAAAAGCTTTCTGGTAAAGGCTATGGGACCTCCCATCTCAGAGCATGAGTTCTTTGACTTGCAGCAGTACCCTGACCCCTGGCACAGTTTGCTCCTTACATATAATTACAGCAGTTTTTAAATTCAAGCTTCTCTGGTGAAATAACAAATAGCATAAGAAAATCTGAAAATGAGACACATCTCATTATGGTTCTTTTATCTTTACTGACTTTTAATGCTACTCAGTATTTGTTTCTTCGGAACCACCGACCTCCCATAGAATTTGTGTGCTTGGCCGAACTCCTGCCCTCCTACCAACTGACTGTGAAAGGCAACAAAATGCATTTATTCATAATTAAATATACACAGTTTAAATAATCTTCAGATTTTTTGTATGCTACCATTTTTCACCATTTCATCTTCTATCCTACAGAGTTCACTAATCGTAAGCACATGTTCACTGTTACCTGTAGAAGCTGTGGAAGCATTTCTTCCCCTTACTGTTCCACTTCTCAATGACCTACTAAGAAATTCTCTCCAATCCCCACTTGGAAGTGCAACAGGAATTTCAAAGTTAACATACATCTGTCCTGGACTGAGTAATGGTCTCCCAAAGATAATGGGTCATACTACCAGGACCCTGCAAACATTACTTTATAAAGAAAGAGGACCTTTGCAGATGTAATTAACAATCTTGACATGGGGAGATTATCCTGGATCATCTGGGTGGCCCCTTCATCCAAACCCCAGTGTCCTTGGAAGAGAGGCAGAGGGAGGCTTGATACCCAGGCAAGAGAAGGAGATGTGACCCCAGAGGCAGACTGGAGTGAGGCAAACCACAAAGGAAGGAGCCCCAGCTACCACCGGAGGCTGCAAAAGGCAACAGGTTCTCCTCTAAAGCCTCTGGAGGGAGCACAGCCCTGTCCACACCTCCGGCCCCATGAAACGGATGTTGACCTTCTGGCATCCAGAGCTGCGAGAGTAACTTTCTGCTGCTTTAAGCTACCAAGCTTGTGGTCATCTGTCATGTGCAGCCACAGGAAACTAGTGTGAATAAAATTCACGATCATCCCCACCCCATACACACACATAATACCTTGCAAGTCTGCTAGCTCGTCTCATCTCAGTAAAGGGCATCTCTGTGCCCGTGAGGGATGGATGGGTCAGGCACTGTGCCTGACCCACTGATCAGGCCAAAAACTTGGGAGCGACTCTTAATGCTTCTTACCCTCACGTCCCACGTTCGGTCCACCAGCGAGTCCTGTCCACTCTGCTCCAGAGGCAAATGCACTCTGAAGCTACCAAAGCTTCCATAGCTTGCTGTGTTCTCTTCCACGGACCAGAGTGGGGAGCGTGGAGAACGCAAGCAGCAACCCCAGCCACGAGTTCTGTGGCGTCCGTGCTGGGGTTCTGGTCAGGCAAGGCCCATGCACCACCAGCACCATCTCGCATCTGCTCAGTGCCCCGGACGAGGTGCCCCAGTGTCTCTACTTTCAGAAGGACCTGAAAAGGTCTGCTGCATTCTTTGCTCGGGGGCCTGTATGACCCAGGCTGCAAGGCCATTTGACACATGCACCCCCCAGCAAAGTAAAGAAGCATGAGGCCAAAATGTAGAAAAAAGTGATTACACACAGGGCACCTGGATAGCTCAGTTGGTTAAGCAACTGCCTTCAGCTCAGGTCATGATCCTGGAGTCCTGGGATCGAGTCCCGCATTGGGCTCCCAGCTCCATGGGGAGTCTGCTTCTCCCTCTGACCTTCTCCCCTCTCACGCTCTCTCTCTCACTCCCGCTCTCAAATAAATAAATAAATAATCTTTTTTTTTTTTTTTTAAGTGATTACACACAGTTGTGGCTTGCAAGTAATGAGTATCTTATTTGTCTCGTATCTGTGGTGTTTATAAATTATAATTTGTTGTTTCTTATTCTAAATATTCAGAGTAGGACCAAACTTAGCATTCAAACTTTTAAATATTTTTTTTTCATAAAAGCCCCCTAAATTGCATTTCAGCCCTTAAACTTTACTACCTCAACTTCTAAAATGATCCTAAATTCAGGCATTTTTTTTTACCCCCACTCCCCCACTACAAGTTGCCGTGATTTACCAAGGGTCCTACTGTTGAGGCACCCGGACGCCATCTCTTCACTCTGGTCACACTTAGTCACTTCTCCACATGGCGACCTCACCATCCTCATAAAACACCAGCAGTGTATGCCACCCCTCTGCTCACCACGTTCCAGCGGCTTCCCAGCCCACTCAAAGTCAGCAAACCCCCTGCTACCCAGAGCGACCTTTCGATATCTTCTCTCCCATTCAAAATCTCTGAAGGCAGCTCATCACACTCCGAAGACACCCAGAACTTCTTGTCGTGGTGGGCCAGACCCTCCGCCCGCATTCATTCTGCTCCACTCAGAGCCACACCTGCCTCTGTCTCCCCATAAACAAGTCAGAGACTTCTTCACGCTTTTCCAGTTACCTGCCCCTCCACCTTGACAAGGCATCAGATCCTTTCAAGTCTCCTCAGAGACTTTATGTATCTCATACATGTGATAATCTCATACATTATCCAAGGACACAGAGCTTCTTCCTAAGACCTCCTCCCGCTGGAATAGAGAGTCCCGTGACTAGGTCACAAATACAGGTGGAATGAATCCATTTTGCCCTGCTGGAAGATCATCATTTCCACGTTGCTGAAGGCAGTGGCCATCCCTCAGGCACCACCAGCTGAACTCACTGGATGTCACTCTGAAACACTCCCCACGGCTCTTCCACGGCCACGTTCTCGTCTTTCGATCAGCAAAGTCAAGGTAACCTCAAGGCTCCCCTTGGACCTTCCTGGCTTGTCTTCGCACATCTCTCCGTGAGTGCGATCACCACCAGATTCCACTCTCATCTCCCGTGATCCCAAGGCCAGTCGCGGGGAGGGGCTCTGTTCTCAAAAGTCAGACGCTTACAAAACAGGTGGAGGAGAACCATGTCTCCGAGGAGTGTTTGCACTTCTCAGTGGAGACCAACCACCAGCATGGGAAGCAACTGATTTCTCTTTATCTACACGAAACAGATTGTTTTTTTAAGGGCAGCAAAGTAAATGTTAATAAAACAAAGAGAAAGGTACACAAAATCAAGTAGCATTTTAAGAAGGTTGGAATAAAGAGAATGACCAAGTGGCTGCGCAGCTGCTCTTTTAGGGGGAATCGACTGCGACTCCAGTTTAATCTGATCCCTCGCTCACCGAGCGTCAATACTTTCTGGGAGCCCCTCCAGAATGTGTTTCTTCGGCAGAAACTGGAAGTTTACCACCGTGAGGCTTGAGCAGGCAGCCGCTTACATTCTCCTTCATTCTTTCTCCCTGTTCTAGCCATGGAGAGCCCAGGCGAGGTCGCCTTCCCGGGCTCCAGGCCCCAGGACTCAAGTTTTGATAGTTTTCTATTAATGCTGTGAATTCCACCAATATTCATTTTGGTTACATGACCCACAGATTCCCATTTTTGTTTAAGAGAATTTGAGCAGGGCTTCTGTCATTGTCCTCAAAAAAATCCCTTTTAAATTATGTTTTTATACATGACAACGGTGTCATCAAACTCTCTTGCCAGAACAAGCCTACCCTATCCAGGTTAACCCATGACAGATTTTGTTCAATTCATGTCTCCCGAGCGCTCTGGAATTGCTCCATCCCCCTCAAGAATCTCGATGAGCTCAGACCTGCCTTAACAACTGCCTTGCAAACATCAGTAACTTTTCCTTCACTAGCAAGCAGTTCTCAATAACTTTCCAAACTAGATGGCTTTCAGACGCCTTTGTTTTTTTTAAGATTTTATTTATTTGACACAGACAAAGAGAGAGCACAATCAGGGGGAGCAGAAGGCAGAGAGAGAGGGAGAAGCAGACTCCCCGCTGAGCAGGGAGCCCCACACAAGGCTCCATCCCACGACCCTGAGATCAACCAACTGAGCTACCCAGGGGCCCCACTGAATATATCTTGTTATAGGAACAAAATGCCCTCCCCTTCGTGTGGCTCTGCAAATGCACATTCCTGCCTTTTGTTTTCGATGAAACTCTATTTCCTTCCACAGGGATCTCAAAGGTCACCTTCTCCAGAAAGACTTCCTTGTTCTTCCCACATAGATTTAAGTGTTTCCTCCTCTCATCTTCCACTACCATTAGTAGAACCTTGCCCTCTGCAGAACTTCCATTCCAAGCTCAGTGGGGTTTTAAAGAACTATTTACTCACTGACTCCCCACCTTAGACTTTGAGCATTCTGAGAGGCTGCACTGTATTTGGTCTTTGGAGTTCCAGTACCTGACGTAGAGCAGACAGATAAATGAGAAAATGTAGTCAACATAAAAAAATTTTTCAAAAACTCATGGAGAAAATGAACAGATTATACTTCATGATAGAAATCTCTAAGAATAAGGCAAATACTACTGGTTTTCAAATGTTTCATTATGTACACATTTTTAGTTGCTTTTCCAAATGATGTCTGAAGCTGAATGCCGAGACATGAATCACAAGTGGCTGAGGAGGAAGAGGGATGGCAGCGCTCGGAATATTCTCAGTAGAGCAAGTCGCGGCTCCCCTAATTCATAGGTGCCCCCATGTCTCTTGCAAGGAACCCCTGAGCTTTTACAACCTAACTTCAAAAAACCTTTGGAATGGACAATTATTTATATGGTAAATAACACATTTCTTTAACAATTTGGAAGAATACTTTTTTTTTGTTTTTGGGTTTTTTTTTTAAGATTTATTTATTTGAGGGAGAGAGAGGAGAGAGCGAGAAAGAACAAGAGTGGGGACAAGGGGGGAGGGGCAAAGGGAGAAGCAGATCCCCCACTGAGCAGGCAGCCCAAGGTGGGGCTTGATCCCAGAGCCTGGGATCATGGCCCGAGCAGAAAGCAAACACTTAACCGACTGAGCCATCCAGGCGCCCCAAGAATACCTTTCTTAAAGACTCAAAAGTTATCAATTCAAAGAAAACAAATATAGAACATTAACCATCTGTTCAGTAAACATGAATCCAGCGTCCTCTATCTGCCAGACACTGTGTCAAAGACTTTTGGTCAGAGAAATGTACACCTGTAATAAATAAGAAACCACAAATCTGCACAATAAATATATTTATAGCGAAATACATCACAGATATCTATGATAGTACAGTGGGGTGAGGAAGAAGCTGTGAGAGATTCTGAGAAAAGGAGCTGAGAACAAGAGAAGGAGAGATGGAAAGGAAGTCGCAAAGGGAGGGAGGGCAGGAAGAAAGCCACAGACACACTTGAAGGTGCAGGTGGGGCCCTCCCCGCAAACCTCCTCCGGCCCATCACAGAGCTTGCCAAGGGCAAGATGGCGCCTCCCGGCCCAGGATCCATAGCGGCAAGATGGCGCCTCCCGTCCCAGGATCCACCGTGGCAAGATGGTGTCTCCCGCCCCAGGTTCCATGGGGGCATCCTACCCTGCCTTATTCCTAACCACACCACTGTGCTTTCTTGGCTCACTCTTTTCCTCCTCCTCTGGGTATTCCCTGAAGCTCAGACCTTGGTTCCTTCCTCTCCACTTTCCCTGTGAACGGATCTCTTGAATACTTCACTTAACCACCACGAAGCCATTACCTGCCACCTGGGATGTGGCCCACGATGCATCTCCTCCATCTACTGTTGCTTCACGACACAAAGCTCTTCTGTGCTGTTCTATCCCAACTTTCCCAGACCCATACAGTGAACATTTCTATTAGTCTGAAACTTTTTACATTGTTCTACATACCAAATCCGTCCCAATTCTTGCTGACTTTTAAAATTCTTTAATTGAAGTACCTATTTTCTTTCCTGTTTCCAGGGCCCTGACCTCAGGCCCGAGAACACTCTCTCATTCTTACACTGCAATAGCTTCTCTACCTGTGAGGTTTAGTCTCACCATTTCCCACTCACTGAAAAGTCCTTAATCTACTGATTTCCGCAAGACATCAACCATTCCCAGAAGGACCAATGAGTCCTATTATTTGATCCCAGTCTATCTGGAAAACGAGCTTTTGCGATCCAACACCTGAGGGACTCCCTGGGGCTTGGTGAGTGTTCCCGTCATCCTCCAACATGCCATGCTAATGAATGGTTAGGGTTTGTGGCTGTGCTATGTCTTTCCAATTAACTAATGTTTGTTTTCTCATTTATTTAGCCAAAATTCTATCTTTTTAAAGTAAACTTGAAAATCACACTCTTTCTAGATCTTTCCCACTTTGTGTGTATATATATACCTCTAACGTTCCTGAACTCTGGTAACACTTAATGGGGTTCATGTCTGATCTGGTTATTTTGGCCTATAATCACATATTCCTTTAGATTACTCATATTTGTCCTGGTCTTTCCTAAAGGGAAGTAGGGACTTTTATCAGAGTAACTGTGCATCCGTGAAAAGGAAGTAATTGGACTGCTTGGGAACACTGTACACTGGTTCCAAGCAGATACTAATTCCAAGGGACTCAAAATATCACTGTGCTCCACCAGTCAGTGCTGGGGCTTATGGAAGTCAGGTGACCAATGCAGTTGTAGCTCAGATCCATCTCAGCGGGTCCCTGAACCTATTCTCTGGTTCTCTGTCTAGTTCTGGAAGGTGTAACTGGAACAGACATAATCAGCAGCTGGAAGAATCACCACATATGTGTGTAGTAAGCAGTCGACGGCTTCACCCAAAAGACATGAATTTTGTAAAGACATCTTGCTTAGGTTTTATAGTATTACTTCCAAATAAAGCAAGAACTTTTGAAGATAGTTGCATTTTTCCAATCATTGACCTTCTACACCTCCTTGTGATTACTTTACAAATGGGATTAAAGTGAAATGCTGGATATTAACATATGAGCTGGGGATTTTCTACTGAATCCAGAAGTGGTCCATACATCATCTATAGTTTACCCAGGTTTTTTTGATGATGTTATTTATTAATTCCTTCCAAGGGTTCAAATAACTTTGAATTATGTTCTTATTAATAGCCTTTGAGTTAGTGATTAGGGCAAATAGTATACCTTTAAATTAGATAACTCACCAAATGTCAACATGTTGAGGATTTTCTTTTTGACAGCGAGGGCAGAAATATGTCATTCTATTATTCTCTCCTAAGCGACACACAGTTATTTTGCAGCAGCACTGACAACAGTGAGGACGCTTATAGACCTTATAGTGTTTAGAGATAACAGATCCCGTTTTATGGCACTATAAACAAACAAACAACATTATAAGATTATCTATAAAACAGTGTTGCTAAGGATCCAAAGATACATTCCAGAAAGTCATTTCTGAAAATAATTTGTTGAAAATTTACATGTTTGTACATACATCTGTATAATCTTTTCTCTCATCTGAGAAAAGTTATTGACAAGACTCAGCAATATTTGTCAAACAAGATTTGTGCGAAATAATTAAGCCATTATTTTATAACTTATTAGTATTCAAATTGTTCTTTGCATAGCATTATCTTTTTATCTAAATGGGATGTACAAGTTCTACAATTTAAAACGTCGCTCATGCTTTTAAGTTTTTTTTTAATTAAACGTAATTATGTGGTTAAAAGACTAGATTAGCTAGAAATCTGATTATTTTTAGAATACTAAGCTGCTCATTTTCTTTCAACAGACAAAAGCAAAAAAATTTATTGCTACAGTGAAAAACTCGAGACCATCTTTTCATTTTTAATCTCACAAATTCACTAAAAAAGAAAATAAAAATTCGAAAGCCTTCCTTGCAAAGAATATGTCCCATTTGGAATATTCTAATTCAAAAGACATTTTGAGGGCGCCTGGGTGGCTCAGTGGGTTAAGCCGCTGCCTTCGGCTCAGGTCATGATCTCAGGGTCCTGGGATCGAGCCCCGCATCGGGCTCTCTGCTCAGCAGGGAGCCTGCTTCCTCCTCTCTCTCTCTCTGCCTACTTGTGATTTCTCTCTGTCAAATAAATAAATAAAATCTTTAAAAAAAAAAAAAAAGACATTTTGATATTCTATCACAGTTTTATTCTACTTGTATATATTTAAAGCTTCTAAAAAGACAATGTTTTGGGTTTATATCAGCACAGGAAAAATCCCAAGGCCCAGAAATATGACTTGCCATATATAAATTGAAAATTACACAAACAACTTCCATTGATTTAAGCCAAGTATTAAAATATCCAAAACTTAATCTGCCTCAAAAATGGGTAGTGGTCTATAATCATCTTTCCCTGAAAGATTAAGCAAGCATACAGAATATTAAAATTGCCATAATATTCAAGGCAGACTTGTAAAACAAGAGGTTCACTACATGAGGCCAATACATGAAGACTCCTATCATACCTGCTCTCTGAACATAGTAAAATTAAAAATTTTGAATAGAAAATGGACTATGGGGGAAAAGAAAACAGACATGTTTATGCTCTACTGAAAAGAGAAACTGTGTTTTCTAAACTGCCCATCCAGAGGTATAAGCATATATACAACTCTCCAAAATTTATAGGTTAGCAAGTACTTACTTCATTCTCAAAATAGTCTTTGTGGTAGATAGAAAAATACTATTATCCCATTTTACAGATGAAGAAACTATACCAAAATTATCTAAATAATCTAAACCACACAGGTAGCAAGAGGCAAAATCTGACTGAGTTGAGATATATTTATTCCAAAGAATTGAGTCTCTCTCTCTCTCTCTCTCTCTCTCTGGAGCTCCTACATTTTACTTTCATATGTCCAAAAAAAGAACAAGAGTCTAAGTAAAATGCTAACACAGGTGTTCCCGAACATCATGTAAAGATAATTTAATATAATTATTGGTAGACAAGTTTGGACTGACCCATGACACCCAATTTCTAGAAGTGAATTATGCTGCCCACAGGTCCCTCTGCCTTCCTGTACCTCTACACACTGACCACTAGATGGCTACAAACAGCCTTAACATTTTTGGTGCAATCCAAAGGGAAATAGTTGACATTTTACATAATGGAAACATTTTTCCTCTTACCCGGTAGAAAAGAATGCTGAAGTCACGTATCATTTTCACAAGGTAATGGGTCTGTTCATCTGTCAACTGACAAACCTTAAAACAGAAAAACCGTTGAAGACAGTGTCATAATTTGTTACTCTCCAAAAATAATACCAGTTGCGAGTTCTAAGAAAACTAAATGCATATTTAAAATATATGCATATCTTCTGTTTCTCACACATCTATTTAATGTCATTAACAATGGCTTCAAATGATAGCACAGATTAAAAAAATACCATTCTTGTTTATAAATTTCTATTTTAAATTTATTTAAAGATTTTATTTATTTATTTGACAGAGAGAGAGATTGCAAGTAGGCAGAGAGGCAGCCAGAGAGAGAGGGGGAAGCAGGCTACCCGCCAAGTAGGGAGCCTGATGTGGGGCTCGATCTTAGGACCCTGAGATCATGACCTGGGCCAAAGGCAGAGGCTTAACCCACGAGCTACCCAGGTGCCCCTAAATTTCTATTTTAAATACAAATAATTCTAAATAAGTATCTCTTCTGTATGAGACATCTTCAAAGTCCCAGCAATGTGTTTTGGCCACGGAATTTGAAAAAAAAAAAAAAAAAAGCAAAAACAAAAACAACAACAACAACAAAATAACTAGAAAGAACGGAGGGAGGGAAAGGGATAAATCAGCACAGGAATGAATGACCATCAAGGATCGAGGATGAATGACTATCGAGCTTTAAAATGATATGAATTTATATACACCCATTAATATCAGGGTACTTGTTAATACCCGGAAGCACTCAGAAATAGCACTTATGGAAGAATTTTGTGTGTCATGGTCTGGCATAAATCTCAGTGTTACCCTCGTAGAATTAATTACCATTTAGCATGTGCTTTTATTTTATTTTATTATTTTTTTTGTTGTAGGCAAAGAGGCAGGCAGACAGAGAGGGGGAAGCAGGCTCCCCACTGAGCAAATAGCCTGACTCGGGGCTCGATCCCAGAACCCTGAGATCATGCCCTGAGCCGAAGGCAGAGAGGCTTAACCCACTGAGCACCCCAGGCGCCCCAGCATGTGCTTTCAATGGTGATGCCAGAAAATAGCTTGTCTGATGACTTAACTTTGTTTATGTATGTGAATATATACAAACATCTATATACAACAGAAACTAATTTATCAATGACTATAAAAACCTAAAATCACTGACTCAACATAATCATTACAAAAATATTAGGTCTATTTTTCATTTATTTAAAGTTTAAAACATAAACACTTTGAAACTGAGTTTTTTCTTACCATATCTTATATACCATATTTAGTCAAACCTTGAAATGTTAAACTAAACTTTTTTAATAATTGTGCATGTGATTTTAGGGGGCTAATAGCTAAGCTTGAGAACGATCATTAATTTTTCAGCTCCCAGACATGTGGGCAAATGATCTTTTCCTAGACGAATGGCCTGTTGGACATACAGATAAAAAGTAAATTCTCAGTTTATCATAGATAATGACAATATTCTAAGTAACAGTACTCCAGTTTCTTTTTTTCTAAAACATTTTCCACAGAGGCCTACGTGATTTTAAAAAGCTTGCTTCTCATTAAAATTCCGTTTCATCACTCTGATGTTACAGAAATTTAACCAACTTGTTCCAAGAGTCAAAAAGCAGAATCTAATCTAGAAAAATCATTAACCAGTTTCTTTGAAAACTTATTTCTTATTGATTTGGATTTAAAGAAAACTATCTAGGAAATAATTACAGAAAATCAAAAGGTATCTTTGGACTCTTGTAAAAAAATCATTTTGTTTAAAGAGACCAGCTGGGTGTAGATTAAAGCCATAGAGTTCCTCCCTTAGAAACTAAAATATGCTTAGCCTTCTACCTGGCTTTGGGTTCTAATCTCTCTGACTTTCTTACAACTTTGCCCTATTAATCCCCATTCTCTTTCCTACAATTTTAATCTCTCCCTCTTGACTATTTTTTTGCCCTCATATAAATTAGTTTATGCCTCTGCAGTTGGAGAATAAGGAAAACACAACAAAACCCGGTCCTCGTCCTGACCACCCCCCTCCCACCAGATGGTCTGTGTTTTCCCCTTCTTCCAGCAGAGTTTTTACAAGTCCTCCAGATTGTTTCCATCTCCCTACTAGTCCCTTATTCCTCAGTCCTTGCTATCCGCCTGCCAACCTCATTCCCCCCAAACAGCATCCGCGAATGTCAAGTAGCCATAAATAGGAATACGGGAGTGTGTCTAGAGTGTGAATTTAATATGCCACTTACAAAGAGCAAGTTGTGAGCTAACTTCATTCATACACCCGACAGATAATTCCCGAATGCTTTCCCCACGTTCTAGATGCTTGAATCCCTCCATGAACAAAACAGACAGCTTCCTCGTGAGAGACTGTGTTGGAGCAGGAAGAGAGAGATCTTAAGTCATAAATCTAACAAGTCCAAATGAGGTTATGTTCGAAAGTGATCAATGGTAAGGGGACAATACAAAGCAAAGCAAGTTATAGAGGACAGGGATCGGGAGGTGGACGGGGGGAAGCACACAGCAGCTGTAAAAGAAGTGGTCAGCGCTGGCCGCGTTGAGATGCGAACAGAAGCAAAGACCCCGAAAGTTTCTCTTTGGGGAGAATGTTTTACGGCAACAAGATTTACGTGTTCCACGTTGGTCCCTCAACAGCATTTAAAAATACAGAAATCATTTTAAAAAATGCTCATGACCTACTTTAACAGCTGGGTGGAGGCCACTGTCAAAGAGAGCTTCGTTTCTGATGATGTTCCCCACCCCAGGCAACACTTTCTGGTCCATTAACACATCACACAACATCCGTCCTTTCTGCTTCTTCACTTCACTTTCTGCTCTTGAGAAACTAAATTTAGGGGAACATACATCTAATTCTTCCATCATTCGTACTCTCTGTTGGCTTTCGGTGGAGTTTCTGTAGCAAGGAATAGAAAACACATTAATCATAAGTCGAGTTACAATTTCGCAAAGTGTCATTTAGAAGGAGCTCTGATATAAACACTTTCTGTTAATTGGAGTGTGAGTTATACCACCCAACAATGAAGACCATACAGATTATTTAAAGGTGTGTTCAGAGTGAGGCTTTACCAATTACAGATCCTTTTTAAAACATCTATCTATCTCCACATTTCAAACCGTAGACCCATCTCTTCAGTTTTTCAGCTGCGGTACATTTCTTTTCTGTTTTACCTGAATTCTACTGAGGAGTCAAAGAAACAAATCAGATCTTTGGTGAGCTGTAGTTCAAAAACAGGAGAAACTCCATTTTTATTTTTATGCTCAAGTGGATTAATCATGATGGAGCCTTTCATTCCAAAATGAATCCTGAAACAAAATCAAATCCAGTTCTGAGTGGCAGAAAGTATAATATGTATCTAATTTTTTTTTCGTTCATTTCACTTTTTGGGTTATAAGCAAACAAAGGTTAATCAAGATAGGCACTTTTAGGGGGGAAAAATGTAGCCAATATTATATCTTTTTCTATTATGGCTTTGTATCCTCGTAAAACTAGAAGATGTAACAATTCAGTTTTTCAAACCACAAATAAAATAAATTCCTAGAGAAATAATAGGGCCTGACAATAAGCCCAAGAAAACATACCCTGTTCTTCTTTTCTTGTCAGATGCAGTACTTTTATTCATGGAACAGTCTAACATTTCAGCTTTCTCTCAGATTCAAAGGCTTTGGATGAGATGAGGCTAAATTTCAATTGCCTACAGTTTTGTTTTTAAATATAAATTCTACAAAGCCACTAACATTCAAATTCTGTATTTCTAGCCACAATGGATGGGAACTGTTTACCTACTCTGAAATGATTTCTACAGTTTAAGACCCTGTTTCCCTCCCCCTTGTTCTGGGATACACAATGAAACAATTTTTTTGCAAAATCTTATGCATCAAAAGAGAAGAGAACAAGTCAAAATGATATTGTCTTCACTTCTTTTAGTTTTCTTTTACCTTTATATGTATCGGGAAGATGGGATTTATAAATATTTACGGTTAGCTTGAAAGCCACAATGCAGTGATGAAAAATTGATAACCTTTCAGTTTTTATAGGATTGATTAGCATGTCCAGTAAAAACAAAGAAAGAGAGAGAGAGAGAGAGAGTGAGAGAAAGTGGTTTTGTGGACCTCTGATGATGAAGATCAAAAATGATTCTTGAGATGAAATACTGTGTTCCGCCTTTCAAATCCTTCTCCTTCTAGCTTTGTTGAGTTAATAAATATGGCTCTTTTGGCAGCAAATGTTACTGCACTGTGCTTCTAATTCCAAAGCACCATGTTATAGTATTGTACAAGGTTAACCAGTCTAACTTTAAAAATGTGGGTTTTAAACTCTGTGTGCCCTACTATCAATCATAAATGCATTTTACATGCCCCATAGTTCTTGACAGGAAAAATGTGTGCCTGTAAGTACTCCATAATTTAGCTTATGGAAGTTCAACCCCAGTGAAAGGTGTACAACTGGCATGCCCAGAAGCCATCATATCTAAAATCTTGTCAGCTGCATGGCTCATAAAGTGGATTCTAAATCACTTTCTATAATGAAACTGCGTCCACATAAAAAATTCTCAAAGGTTAAGACCCAAATGAAATGCAGGGGTAGCCCCAATGAGAACGCGGACTCAAATCAAGTATGCTTTTTCTGGCCTTAGTAAATCTATTCAATTTAGAAGAAAACGTGCATAAAACCCACAATTTTTAGTTTATTCTTACTTATTTTATTTTTATCAAATAGCAAAACGTTGTGATAACTGAGCCCCAATATACCGACAAATGTTGGGTTTATTGTTAAGTAACTTTCATATTAAACTAAGAAAAATACACCAGTATCGTGGAAATTTTGGGGCACAGTAACATCTGTACTCTTGTAACAACTGCCGTACTGATCCTTCATAGACTGGGACATAGGTTTATATCACTTTTACATTCAAGAGTTTGATTTGCTTTTCAAGATTCCTCATTATAATCAACTTAGTTTAAGAAAATTTTATTAGCTCCTTATTCCTAACTCTTTACCTTATCAAATCCCTTCCATCCCCAGCCCAACCGGTCACCTAAGATCATCTCCTCTGCATAGCATGACTCCCTGTCAATAACGGGCATTAGGCCCAACTCTGAGTTGGAGTTGGTGTCTTGTCCCTTCCTCAGCTCTTGTGCCTTGGCACAGGTGAACTGGAAATGGACACCTGAGTCAAGCTAGACCCATCAGTATCCAGTACCTGGATTCATCTGCTTTCCCCTGATGAATTTATGGATTCTGGCTACAGACAAATCAGTTTCCCATTAATACTAGGAGATCCCACCTGGGAACAGTCTTTGGGAATGTTACCCAGCATGGTGGGCAACAGAGAAGCCAAGGGAGGCCTGTCTACAGGAGGGAAGAGTTCAGCAGATGTCAATGAGGGACAGAATCGAAAAATGCAGCGTCCTCACAGAAAATGGCCTTTGCTTCCAATTCTGCCTGAAATCCGTCTGCATTACCTTCAGGTAAGATACCCCATATTCTTGTAAGAAATAATTACTGAGCTCATTTGAGTTGGGCTTCTGTTGCTTGCAACCAAAGTTCTAATATAAAAATTATGGCCAAACTAAGCACTGAAGTGATATTAAGAAACTGCCTCTAGTTCGAAATAATTTCCTAAAACAAATCAATAAACAAGACCTGATACTATTTTAAACACCAGCCACGGGCTTCCAGGTTATCACTGTAAGAATGACCAGAGCAATCAAAACATCCTAAAACAAACACATATGGCACAGATAATGGTGCTGTCAAGGTTCATCTCAGGGATGACTAAACATACACTGCTAACATGGCAACTGTTTATGAAAATCATCAAGTGGTCAAAAGTGACGTAATAGTATAAAACAGTTGAATGTGATTATTCTAAAGCTTATGTCAGAAATTCAAAGAAAAAAGTTATAAAACAATATGGAATGAACCGTGTTAAAAAGTTAACAGGGAGTTCTGCATCTCCTTAGGTACAGAAGAGCGAAGGACATAGAGCTCCTCTCCCAACATGAAGAGAAAAGTCCTATTATTTACAGAATCGTAAATTCTCTTGAACCTGTCAGAGACGTGAGGCTGCAGGCAGCAAGGTGAGCTAAATTCCAGACGGTAACAACCTCCTCCCCCCTTCATGTGTAAAGGCAGACTCCCAAATTATTTTACCTGTGACAGAGTATAGGCAGAAGAGCCTGTAAAAACAGGTAAGAAGGAAATAGCTCAAATTTTCCACAAACTTCTAAAAATGGAGTGTGGCTAATATAACCATTTAGAATCCCTGGAGGCCCAGACACAAGGACAGGCTCCCATGTAAGCCCTTGTAAGCCCTTTTGCATGGGTGTGCACCCCTGTGCATGAGAAAGATGTGTCATAAGAGGGGACTGACAGAGCCACCCTCGGTGGCATGGTGCCGGGCTGTAGCCAAGGGAGAGGTACAAACAGAAAGCCCTGTGTCCTGGCAGGAATAACGGGAAGCCTCGTGCCCACACCGTCTTGCACCAGCAAACAGAAGCAGGCGGCCACGGGGGAGGGCAGGAAAGTCTTTGCCACCAGGCTCAGGCCAAATGCACAGCTGCTGAGGTTATGTAAGCAAAACCATCCGTCTTTAGGGGTGAGGCAGGCCATCAGCTTTGTCCTGCAGTGATATGCGGGGACATCTGTTCCCGCTGAGACAGAGGAAGGAAACGCTCTTGCACTGGGACCCACCCACACATGGAAGGAAGAATTTGACTGCCTTGGGGAGGAAAAGGGTCAGTGGCTCTCAGAAAAGTGCAACCCTCAGGTCCACGTGCACAGGGCCCAAGATAGAGGCTAGCCTAGAAGAATCCTTTTGCCCATCATGGACTTCTCACTGAATAGCAAGCAAGAGCAGTATCCCACTGGGGTGGGAGTGGGGATGGGGAGCGAAGCGTGTGGAGAAATCCCCTCATGGTACACAAACGCAGGGTCTGCTAACAGCTGAGAGTAGAGGACAGAAACACAGAGAACCAGTCCCAGCCACACCAGGCCACACTTAAGGCACAAAACAATCGGAGCCACTGAATTTCTGATGTTGCTGGTTTCTGAAGCCGACTACAACACAACGAAATCCGAACCAATCTCGATTGCTCAATCCCCTGCCCTAATGCCCTGATAGAAGAGGCATTAATATTTTTGAGGTTAAATATTACTTAATTTGGTCTCTACCGTTCCTGTGAACACAATTACCTGGAATTTTAAAAAGTTACGACCCAGAAAAATAAGATAAAAATTAAACAACAACAAAGGGACTTGATGTCAAAAGATAAAGGAGTCAACAGAGTCAGACCCGAAGATGTGCCAGACGTGGAACTATGAGGCAGATAACCTAAAGTCAACTTAAGTAAAATTATGATTGTCAGTTGAGAATACCATGCCAGGTCAATCTGCTATGATAAGGTCTGTAACCCTCCACAATCACTAGAGTGCTGCACATGCATTTTATGCTAACATATTTCCAAACTTTTATAACCTTGCACACAGGTGTGGATAAATCTACCCAATCAGAGCCAAGGCAGACCATGCACGGGACATTCTCTATGGTATGGCCAGTTGCAGATGCTTCCCGTTCATGATAGTTTTCTATATGCCTTCAAAAGGGATATAAGAAAGTGTCGGTAACCAAGATCCAGCAAATCTACATCTAGGAATTTACCCTAAGAAAACATCAAAGTGGTGAAAGATACACACTCAAGGATGTAACGTCCTTCAGAGTTTTTCATTAGAGTGAAAAATGGGGGAAAATGCTAATTAGTAGTGATGATAGCACAATCTGTGCATATGTAATAAAAATTATGTATGAATATATGGTATATACACAATTTATATTTTATCTATGATATTTACAAAAACTGTTAAGCGTGCCCTCTTTTGGTGGTAATAATTACGGGTGGTATTTATTTTTGCCCTTAGACTCTTGGGAACTATCAGGTGCAGAAGGGAAAGCCAATGAAAAAGCTAAAGATTTCTAGATCTTCTCCAGTTACACATAAAAGCATCACGGTAACTGAAACAGAAAATAAAAATTTCAAAATCTACCATTTTAAAAACTAAAGATGTTTAATTCTTGGCTTGTGGATTACTTGTAATGGTTAGTTTTCTTACTTTCTCTCTCTTTCTCTCCTCCTTCCTTCCTTACTCCTCTCCTTCATTTAAACTGAGGTATCCTTGACATATAACATGAGTTTCATGTGCACAACACGATTCAGTATTTGTAGACATTGTGAAAGGATCACCACAATAAGTCTAGTTAACATCTGTCACCGAACACAGTTACGCTCATTTTTTCTCGTGATGAGAACCTATAGGTTCTATTCTCTCTGCAATTTTCAACTCTGTGGCACAGTACTGTGAAACATGGCGGCCCCCGTGCTGGAGTTACATCCCCACGACTTACTTATCTCCTATCTGGAAGTTTTTGCTTTCTGATCATGGTCAGTTTCCTTCAATTGCAGGGGACAGAAACCCAACTCAACAGGTTTCGGCACTAAGGAGTACTCCGTAGCTCACAGGATCTGAGGGAGGGCTGGCGAATCCAGCTGCAGGACAGGAAGGAAAGCAGCTAGGACCAGGAACAGATGGAAGGAGGGGCTAGAAGGTTTGTCGGATTCTCGGCTTTGTGTAGGCTGGCTTTATTTTCTACCATCTCACAAGCCAAGGAACGCAGCCACCTACAAGTTCTAAGGCCTCACCTCCTGGCTGCCCCTCATTATAGGGCCTGACTGTCCTCAGCTCCAGGTGAGGAAGTCTCACGGAAGAACCCACACTGTCCCAACCGACTCTGTATGAGACAGAAGGTCCCATAAGATCATGCTAGAGTCAACTCGAACTCTGTGGTCAGTTTGGCCCGATGACTCACTTTCTAGAAGGAATGCTGTTCCCAAAAGACATGTGAGCGTGGTGGGCAGACAGATTAGCAGGACTGACTATTCTTCAAGTATCCGATTTCATTTAGAACCTTTATCAGGCTTCCATTTTTCTAAATGGCAATGTGGCAGATCACAAAAACTACGTCTAAGCTGTAAAACCCTTTACAAGTAGCGTAAAACAGATTCCTTAAAGATTGTCTCACAAACTACGAAGAACTGTCACATTACCTCATGCATAGCCGTTTAGAGGATCAGATCACTTACACCCCAACAAATTAAAAAACTGATAATGTACAAGGCTTCACTAAAATGACAAAGCCTGTAAAATATTTCAGATATACTTTCAGAATATGATCATTGCAAACCATCAGAGTCATATAAATCGTAAACTGGAAATAGCAAAGTGTTTTGGAAAGAGAGACTCATTAAAAAAATATATCTTTTAAATGTGAGTCCGAGACGTAACAGCTGGGTTCTTTCTGATGGAAAATGGCAGCTTCCAGGGTGGGTGTGTCTGGGTAAGTAGACGGGTAGATACATCCCCATGCCATACTGGTAATATATACACATACATATAGTTATACATATAGCCAATATGTATATATACACATATGTAGTTAATAGAGGTTATATTTGGGAGTGAGATTATGCATGTATAAATTTATTCTTGCTTCTTATGTCTCAGTTATCGCTAATAAGTATTTGTTACATATACAGCCAAAAAATTAAAAATGGTTTCTGTTTTGCTATCGATGACAAGCTTCTTTAAAGTGTTCAGAAGGAGCACCCGTCTTAGTCACACATAACACCACTACCGTGCGCCAAAAATCACTGCATATCAAATAATTTTTCGTGTTCTCTGGCACTGTTAGGATCACTTGAGCACTTTGATAAATCTTTTCGTAACAGAAAGAGTTGCTCTAATTTGTATCTCTCTGAAGTGTGCATTTTGCATGGCGGATTCCCTCACCGAGGGCTTGGTCTGTGTCCTGTTCCATGACAAATGAATCCCAGGAAGATTCATGGCCTGCCCTGTAAGAGGCATTAAAATCCAGGGCAATTTTAACTGTAAAAAGCTGCACATTACGGGGTAAATATAAGCGAGCACTAAGCGTGTCTCCTGCTATGTGCTCTTTAAAATGCAGACCAGCCTGGTGGGTAGCAAGAAGCGGTGAGGGATGAAAACTAAATTTCTGTCTCATGCTCGCAGACCTGTAACGTCACACAATGATCACATTCTGTGACAGAGTCATCCATTCCCTTAAGAAGCGTAGGTTGGGAGAGTGTGTGAATGTGTATTTTTACCTGCAATTCAATTGTGGAAGGGGATGCAGTTGATTTTAGGTTGCTCAGTTTGTATTCAAACAGCTGATCGGCCACGGCCCTGGAATTATCACCTCAAATAGTCATCAGGGCTGTGGGAAATGGAAGGGAAGTCAGCCACGGCGCTTGTCCCCACGCGTACACCGAGACACACACTGCCCACGGAGGGTCCTAGTTCAGTGCGTTTAAGGAAGTGATTGCCCTGGTTTAGAACTTCGGGGAACGTTTACGGAGAGCCCTGAACTGAGAAACGAGTCCTCCTTTGCCAGTCTGGTGGAGAACAATTGATAAAAACCTCCAGCTCCTCCAACAGACATGAATCCGCACCTAACACCAGAGAAGCAACAGCGTATCAGTGTTTCCAGCCACCTTCCACGGACGCCACCGCTTCCTCCTCCAGTCCGAGCGGAGTCTTCCATCACCTCCATCCAGCACCACAACAGCGCAACGGCAGGAGATCACTGCTGCGTGAGCCAGGCAGCACATGCTTGTGTGACCCTTTCCAGACTGAGAAAAAAACCCACCCAGTGATACTGTGGTCCAAGGACAGCAGCCGCTGACAACAAAGAGAACATCTGAGAGAGAAAGCAATTACATAAACTCAACGTTCTGGAACTGGGCGGTAGGTGAGGGGCGGAAAGTAACCATCATACAGTCATATCAGCAACCTGTGCCCATCAGTCACCTTCAGTTAGAGGCACAAGGCCTAGTACCAGGGCTTCTCCTTCATGGTGAAATTGTTCAACAGCTTCCAGAAACATTAAGCGAGATTTAAGGGAGCACTACTGTTCTTCATGGGTGGCAACACCTTGGGCTAAATTCAGAGAAGACAAGGATTAGGTGGACATGCTAATCCACGGCCTTCCTCATTTTCCTGCAAAAACTGAAGAGGGAGGGGATCATGATCTGGCAAGTCCACACATTTTGACATTCTTATCAGTAAGTCAACCGAGGTAAGAGATTGCACGTCTTTCATTGCGGACACATTAGCGATGACTTTCCATACGGCTGTGGAAGAATGGAGAACTTGGGACTTCTGGGAAAAGTTCTAGAATTCTGTACAGAAGTTTCCAATTCCATACAAGGCTTCAGAAAAAGAAGGAAGACAGAGAACTCTAAATGTCTAGAGACAGGCTGAAACCGAACTGGGAGAGGTCATACATTTAAAGAAACTAATGCTGCTAATACAATAAATGCTTGGGGGGAAACACGAGAGAAAGCAGCAGGGGAGAAGGGCCGGGAGAAGAGAGTGTGGGGGAGTTATGAAGAGCCAAGCCAAGCTGTGTTGCTCCGCCATCTCTTGGAAGCCCGTCTAGCCGATTTTAGTTTTTCGTAAAAACAATACACGGACTAGCCCTCCAAGTAACGGTGACATCACAACTTACTCATCTTCCGCATCAGATAGGATCTCAGCCTCTTATATTAGAACTTAGAATTGGAGTACTTTCTACGTGATTGTGTGTGACACCAGGTGAGTTGCAAGAAAAGCCTACACATCCCTCAACAGGGCAGTAAGATGTGTTGTGCAGGTTTATCTTACCGTAAAGCTTTGGGCCCAAAGTACATAAAGAGCTCCTTCCCCAAAGTCTGGACACCACTGTAAATGTATCCATTAAACAGTCTCAAGGGATTCTGGCTGGGATCTTTCTTATTATTCAGTGCAGCAGCCTAGGAGAAAATACACACACACCCACGTAAACACACATGCTGTCTCTAAACAAAATGATAATTTCATTCTTAAATGTATTTCTATTACTTCATTTGCAGGTGCATCCCAATGAGAAGACTAATCTCCAGCAAGTCAAGTCACGGAATCAGCTGTTTACATACACTTTGTCAAATTACTATGGAGTCATTTAAAGAGAGAGGCCAAAAAAATTAAGTGGAAAAGAAAGTAATTGGCTCACCATCAAAATGAGTTTCTTCCAGGACCCTAGAGCTCTGCACATATGAAAAGAAAATACAGAAAAACGTTGTAACGGGTTTAAAACCAAAAAAGTAGGATCTTCCATTTCTAGAAGCATAGCTGAGTTCCCTGAAAGTGCATTCTGATCGAAACAGCTAAAAAATAGTGGAAAAAATGAAAACAAAATAGTTTTACCTATAATGATGAACTCAAAAGCAAAAAAGGAACAGTAAGAGGTTGGAAAGCAAGTCAAAGAGGGCAAGAACACCAAAGAGAAGCAGCTCTCTGAAGCAGGCTTCTGTCAGAAAGGTATCTCTGGGCCCCAAGGAAGGGGGGTTTCAGTTTTCATGGTCTTGGGGGGTGTAGGGCATCAGTGGTAAAGACAGGGCTCCCCTGGGCGATGGGATCCAATGCACAACCTGCTCTTCTGTCCCTCCTCAAACCACAATGGCAAGAATAAAGGAAAAAGAGACCCATTACTTCTTCCTCCCATCACCGTGCAAAAACAATATATTGTGAGGATTACAGTATAGGTACTAACACCGTAAAGATAGAGGAAGTTATAAACAAAATATCAGTCTTTTTGTGGGGCAGGGAATGAAACGGGACTGGGTTTAGATCTTGGTAAGGCTCTTTTTCTGGATGGGCAGTGGGTACACTGGTGTTCTCTGCATCATTATTTTTCATTCTTGAGAAGTGTTATAAATATTCTTTGATTTGTAATCAAAATATAATAAAAAAATTTTAAACTGTCATTAATGCCTAGCTATTCTATAAGATATAATAGGTATATATAATTATATTTACACATTAATTCTTAATCTAAGGGAATATCCTCACATACTTTTAACCTTTCTTTCCTTTTTCTCAAACGGACCTATACATTCCCAGAAGATCCAGGACAAAATCTTAGTGGCACTGGGGATGCAGGTAGCAGTGATGGTGACAGGGAGATAATTATAAAACAACTTTAGACATTGTCTAGAAGCAAATCATAGCTTCCCTTCCCCTTATGGTAGAATGATATTCAGCGATTCTCAAACATTTGGATCACAGACATCTATCATTCTAAATATTCAAGATGATATGTCCACTCTATTCTTTAGTTTCGTAAATTGGCCCTTGTTAAGGATAAAAAAAAAAGACATTATACTATTTAGTTCAAAGGAACAGAAGGATAAAAGATTTTCTTTAAACACCCCTCTCCCAAAAAAAAACCCCCAAAACAAAAGATTGCAAACAGCTAAGGACTGAATTTTGTCCCTTCCAACACTCATGCATTGAAGGGCTAACCTCCAATGGGACTGTGTTTGAAAACAGAGCCTTCGGGAAGTACTGAAGTTTTCGTGACGTCATAGGGTGGGGTCAATCCAGCAGGATCAGCGTCCTCGTAAGAGCCTGAAGAGAGCTCCCTCTCTCTGTCCTGTGTCCTCAGAGGCTGTGCCACAGGAGACCGAAGTGGCGTCTGCAAGCCAGAAGTCAGCTCGCACCAGAAACCAAACTGGCCTGAGCCTTGACCTTGGACTTCTGGCCTCCAGAACAGGGAGAAAATAAATCTCTGTAAGCCTCCCGGGCGATGGCACTTGTCGTGGCAGCCCAGGCAGGCCAAGGCCAGAGCAGACACCATTCTTCCACGAAACCCACGTTCAGTTATGGCTACTCTGATGCTAGAATCTCCCAGCTGCCCGACGTTCAGGGGGCCAGCCTCACAACCTTCCTCCACATAATAAGAACTGGGGATCAGTCCCGTGCTTGGAGGGACCAAGGAACCAACGCATGGGAGAGGTTACAGATGACAGCCTTCCAGTTCTGCCCAAACCATGAGAAGAACCTGTGGGAGATTCTAGCAAGAGGCCCTCCAGACATACAGGCCACCATGTGCTCAGAACATCTGCCTCTGATTCCTTTCCTCTTTCTTGGTTGAACCCCCGCGGCCTAGCAGTGATCAGCAAGCCCTCTCACAACAGGTTGGAGGATCCAGGGAAGGAGGAACACACTTGCACACGTGCCTTGTTTTCCTAAATGAATCTGTGAGAGGCCTGAATTGAGAAGCACCAGGAGTCTTGATGTTTTCCTGCCTAACAGAAGACTTCACCTGGCCACAGAGCCAAGTGTAGATTAAGAGGGTGGGTTTCAGTGCCGGTTTCCAACCAAGTAGTTGGTTGGAAAACCAAGTTGGTTGACAGCCAAGTAGTAGGTACAGAGTTCTTCTAAACCAGCCAGGACGCTTTGAGGATGATGATATACAGAGCAGACACAGATCTGTTGTGAGTTTCCTTTGCCTCAGCATAGACTAGGTTTGATACATTTCTGGATCTTAGATTTAAGGTCCTAGTGACATTTTAAAAACCTTCATTTCTAAATTGTTTTCCCCACCACTCCTGTGTCAGCAATCTCTTACCCTCTCCCCATACTGTTTCCTAGCGAGCGGTCTCAGCCACGCCCTGCAAAGTCCTTCAGTGGCCGGCAGAGCTCCCGGCACTCGCCGAGCCATCTGATCCCGTTTCATACCCACGGTCCCACGCTGTTACTTCCCTGAGAGGGAATCTGTGACCACTGCCGCCACGGTGCTTTCATCTCCTTTAGTCCTCCAAGTTTTACAGGTTCATCTAAAACTCAGCCTGTCTCCAGAGTGCTGGGAAGGCAATCACACGCAGTCTGCCATGTGTCCACCCCCCTGGATGCATGAGAAGGGGCCTGGGGCCTGGAACATTGCCCATCTAGAGACATAGAGCCTTCAAAGTCTGTTGCCTTGGGAGGAAGTATCGTTCCCTCTTCCAGGCTTGATGCACATGCCCAGGTGAGCCAGGGGCTCTCAGGCGCGCCCCCAGCTTTCTGTATGGCAGACCCCGGCGGAGGGCTCGGCCTCCTTCCACCCCCACACCAAGCGGGGGGAGTGCCGTCACACTGTCCATGTCTCCTGCAACCGGGATCTACTGGCCGTGGGGACCCACGCCTTGGGAGGGGCTGGATCTGTGCTCTCTCTCACGTCGGGCCCGAAGCACACACTGGACCGCCGGAATCTGCTGTGCATGGTTTCCCAGTAACTTGGAACCAGGATCAGGCGCTGGCTTCTTCCAGTGGCACTTAGGTGCCTTTTAGCCTTGGCCACTGTCTTGTTGGAGTCTAGCCTTCCACACAGCCGGACTCCCAGGGAACAGTGATGGTTTCTCCCAGTACGGCCCTGAAGCTAACCTTGCCCCCCACTAGTTCACCCAATAGGAAAGTGCGGGAATGAGCGGCGCTCAACGGACCACTTCTCTGTCCCCTGCTCACACCTCCTTTCCTCCACTTTACCCAGCTTTACCGGGTGTTATCAGGGCTCCTGGCAAAGAGACAGACAAGGTAACCTTGAACTAGGCAGGCTGGCACAATAAAACAGGACACAAGTCCCAGTTGTCTCCCGTGAAGTCTGCTCACGTTGCCACATGAACAGCTTCGAAGAGCACTTGCTCCACTCAGGCTAAACTCACCGTCAACAGCAGCCACAGTTCAAGTTCCTCACTCTTCACGGGGCTGGGTCTGTCATGTGAAGCCCCCTGACAACAACGGTGGGATGTGACATCTGCAAAGAAGTCCCTCGCCATTGAAAATGCACCGTTCATGACTGTTCATTGGATTCATTCATTTTAGAAAGGTCGACTGACCTTCCACGGTGTATGAGGCTTGTTCTAGATGCTGGGGATGCATTAGTGAGAAAACAAGAACAAAAGCCTCCTGGTCCAGGAACCTTCATGGAGAGTACAGCCTTCCAAGCAGGAGAGAGTAGGTTAATAAACATTGTGACAGTGTGCTGAACCATTTGGGAAAGAAATCAAGACGAGAAAGAGAGACCACGATTAGGGGAGGGAGTAGCAGGTTATAATTCTAAGTGAGGCACTCAGAATCTCATGAAGGAAATGGTATCTGAGCAGGTCTCAAGGGGGTTTTGAGTGAGCCATGATCCACACGTAGGGAACAGGGGTGCAAAGGCCCTCCAGGAAAGTGTTTCTGATAACAGCAAGCATATCAGGATGGCCCACAAGGGAAGGTGTAGACAGATGAGAACCAGACCGTGTGGCCCCCAAGGTCCACTCAACAGACTGGTTGCTTCTCTGACACGAATGAAGACGAATTAAAATACGATCTCCATTACCTTTTAAAATGCTCTCTCTGAAAATGCTGGGTTGGATTCTGGCTCAGGAGATCAGGGGGCAAGTGGTCCAGGAACTCAGAAGAACCACTGCAAAGATCCAGACAAGAGAGGAAGGAGCTCGGGGCCAATACTGGAGCGGCAGAGGCGGTGAGAAGTGGCCGGATTGCTGGGCGGATTCTGAAGGGGAGCAAAGAGCATGTGCCGGCGCACACTGCATGTGGGAGAGTTTGGGCCTGAATTATGGCAAAGACAGTAGCGGTGGCAACGGAGAGGAAGATCTGGGTGGAACTGGAGGGGGAGGAAAGTGAGGCTAGTTTTCAGGTAAGTTGAGGCGAGACCTCGAGCAGGCCGTTGGGCATGGGATCTGGAGTCAGGAAAGAGGTCTAGGCTGCAGCTGTCAAGGTATCTAGTCATCAGCATTCTAATGGCTTCTAAAGCTTCGAGACTGGACGACGTCAACGGAGAGGGAGTACAGAACACCAAGAGAAGGGGCTAGGAAGGGTGGGCTAGGACACCGCCGTGGCCTGCCGGGGGGGGGGGGGGGGGGGGAGGAATGGGAAACCGTCAGGGGAAGGAGGAGGAGAACGCACAGCGGAGAAGGCAGCCGGCCAGGAAGGAACAAAAGCCAGCAAGGGCGCGGTCCTACCAGCTAAGGAAGGAAAGTTCTGAGGAAAACTCGTGTCTGGTACCGTTAATACCTCAACGTCAGATGAAGACGGAGACCTGACCACTGGATTTAGCCGTGCAGAGGTGATCTGAATGACAAGAGTTTTTGGAGAAGGGACAGAAAGCAAGAGCCTGGCTGAAGTGGGTTTAGGAGGCTACGAGAGAAGAGCACCAGAGGCACTGAGGCGGTGTGAACACGAGATGCTGTCCAGGCTAACACAGGGACGCGGTGATGGCTGAGGGGACGTAGAGGCAGGAAGGTTTGTTTGCTTTAAGACGGGACAGCCCGGGAGAGAGAAGAACTGTCGCGCAGGGGAGACGATGGCCGAAGCGATGTCTTCACTAGGCGAGAGACAAGCTCAAGGACACGTGGGCTATGTTGGTCTTGACAGGAACATGGACAGTCCCCCTGCAGCATCAGGAAGAAGGCAGCTTATATGGCTACAGCCGCTCGTAGGTAGATGTGCTTGTGCAAATTCTCTTGTGGTTGATACGTTTTCTCAGTAAAATGGGAATCAAACTATCAGCTAAGAGGAAGACCCCAGGACCCTGCCTCCTCTATAGATACATGTAGCGCCTAATAATAAGATTCATTTTTGCCAGATTCTGACGTGATTCCCAATACTCATTCACAAGTAGAGGCCAATGGCTTGACATAAATGGTGTCTGTCCTTCCATCCCGAGACATCTATGTGGAAACGTCGTTAAAACCTCTTAAAACGTCGTTTAAGACCACATTGGGTATCTGTCCTTCCTTGCTTACATTGACTTAATGCTCGTCAGTGCATGTTTTTAATCTTATTATAAGGAAGTATTTATTTGTTTTTTTTTTAAAAGATTTTATTTATTTACTTGACAGAGAGAGATCACAAGCAGGCAGAGAGGCAGGCAGAGAGAGAGGAGGAAGCAGGCTCCCTGCCGAGCAGAGAGCCCGATGCGGGACTCGATCCCAGGACCCTGAGATCATGACCTGAGCCGAAGGCAGCGGCTTATCCCACTGAGCCACCCAGGAGCCCAGGAAGTATTTATTTGTATTTGTCTACATAATCGGGCTTATTAGGATCATAACATTCCCTGATTTTTTACTTTATTCTCTGCCTTCTGAAAACCCAGATTGTTTTCTGGGAGGTTTTCCACTCCATAAGGACTAGTGGTCACCGTTAGGGGCTAGACTAGACCAGCTGTCCCATTATCAAAACATCCGAATTTAATTCAGCAGTAATAGCTCATGGGGTTTTATTGTAATTGGCTAAAAAAATATTTAAGTGCACAATTCATATCACCTTTTCTGTGCCACCCATTCTTTGAACCACTCTACAATATACAGTTCAAAAGAGAGCCATCAAAAGAAACAGTAAAAACCAGGTTAAAAAAAACATATGGGTTTTAATAAAAACCACTGCCTTTAAAAAAAAAAAAAATCCAGGTAGTCAGATGCCCCAGAGCTCCAACTAATGTCTATCAAGAAGAAATTCAAACCTAGCTTATCCTGATTTCTATCTGAGATTTCCCTCCCAGGGAATGTTGAACAATTCACGAAAGGGGTCTATAAGGTCCTGCCCCAGGACTGTCTGGAACTTTACTGTGGGGAATTTGGTTCCATAGACAGCTTATGGAGAGCACAGCTGAAACATTCTTTGTTACCAATGCTAAGGGGTAGGTTAAAAAAAGTTTTTATACCCAGGATTAATTCCTCAAGGCATCAGAGGCTGTCCTGTTGTAGACACATTACTGTCAATGATCAGAGTTTTTAGACTGTCTAAGAGATCCAACCATGGGAAGTTTGGCTATTTAGCAAAAGAAAGTCTCAGTGGATGGCCTTCCAAAACTTTATGGTTACAGGACCACATATTTAAAAGACCAAAAGGGAGTACATGCCCTTGTAAATAAATTCTGTTGTGCTTAGGAGGATGAATCCAAAAATATAAAGGCCGATATACTTAAAATGCACGAGACCATTAGATCTCTTAGCACAGCCATCAGTGAAAAGTGAACTATGTCCTTCTGGCTGAGGGGGCCTCAAAGAGAACCACAAACCAAACCCTTAAAGGTGTACTCTAGGTCTTATTTTACTGGTGGTTTACCCTCTTCTCCATGACTGAAAATAACACACGATATGACAAAAAAAGAAAAAAAGAAAAAAAAAAAAGACATGTTGAAGAGGTCATGAAACGAACACCTCTCCACATACTGAAAAGGAACATGTTGTGGCCCAGCGACAGTGCCCAGGACGACACAGAGGCCGGCAGAAGGGAAGAGCAGGAAGGACAGCAGGCGCGGCAGAAGCCGCCGAGGAAACAGACAGACCCGCAACTGTCAGAGGACTTCAGCGCCGCTGAAACCGGTCCAGCTGCAGATGCTGCGTGACCTTGGCTGGAATACATTTCGGAATTAGTTTTTGAATACTTGATGAGGTGTTTGGGAATTAAAATGAAATGTTAGCATAATCTCTTCCTTGCACACACGTATAGATCGCATTTCTCTCTAGTATTAGGAGCTCCCCAGCTGGGAGGCCCGGCAATCTTGAGGCTTTCCCCTGCCAGATCCAGCAACCACTGTCATGGCACTTTCCACACGGAACGAGTGTTTGACTGTGACTTACGTTTCTCCTCTGACTGCCTCTAAGCTCCATGGGGACAGCGACTATGGTGTTTAACTAATACTGTTGAGAGCTTCAGACAATGCCTGGAGCAGAGTGAAGGTGTGTGGGGTTAATTAATCCCTCCTCCTTCCCCTCCGAAAACTCCCCGTGGCTTTAAAACATAGGCTCACTCACAGCATAATGTATATACGTGTCCAGTCACCACGCTGTACACCTAAAACTAATGCAACACTGTGTATCAACTATAATTTAATCATTAAAAAAAAAAATACAGGCTGTCTCCCCACCTACCATTCCATCCTTACTTAACCTTTCCCAGGATCTCTTGGCAAAAATTTCTACTCTACCATCTGTTTCATCTCCTCTGAAAATTATTAACAACCCAGTCTCTTTCTTTCTTTAAGATTTATTACTTGAGAGAGAGTATGAGAGAAAGATCATGCGATCAGGGGGAGGGGCAGAGGGAGAGAGAATCCCAAGCAGACTCTTGGAAGCCCAACGGGGGCTCGATCTCATCATCCCAAAACCACAATCTGAGCTGAAATCAAGAGTCAGATGCTCAACTAACAGAGCCACCCAGGCACCCCCAGTATCTTGTTTTCTAATGACCTGCAAAGGAGTGAGGCTTACATATTCGAGGGCCACTTTCTCATAAGGACCAGAAGCTAGATGGGAGTAAAATACCATATTAACCAGATTATCCCATAAAGTAAGCTTTATGAAAAGGTTTAGGAATTCTGTTTAGGAATTCTTCAGGGGAAGGGATTTAGGAAAGGACTGATGTATTTTCAGCAACCAGTGCTAGCAAGCGCTGGTTTCGGTTTGAGATGTTTACTCAGCATTTGAATGGTTGCTTTAAAACACGGATTCTAATGCTTCGCTTGAGTTTTGAGGGTAATGATACATGAAGATCTTTTAATTCAGTTGTCTATCATTTGGGCACTAGACTCAAGTTACCTGATTCCCGGCACACTATCGTTTTTAAAATAATCAGCTTTGGAAAATATACTTAGGACATAATAAAATTTTTGACTTATGACTGACCATCTCAAGCACTTGCTTATATTTTTAGTCTTTTTTAAAAATTCCATTTTAGAAGGAAATTTTTGTATACCCATGATGGTCTGTTCCACTTATTTTGAGAGCTACTGTGTATGAACTGGCCAAGGCTTTTGAAATAAATCTAAGATTTGCAAGATATTCACTTGTCCTATGGTAGAATCTGGGGTTATCACCTCTTTGTATGAGCTCCAGCTGCCTAGACAAATTCAAAAATTAATTTCCACAAGCCTATTATCTTTGTTATAACGATACACAAATGCCCAATATATGCTTGACTTGCTCACACTGACCCTTACAATTCTGTTATTGTGTGATTTGAACATTTCCTCCTCTCCACCCCGAAACAGACATGAAAATCTTCTATGCCACAATTTTAAGTATGATTGAGAAGGGTTCACCTTCCCATTTTCAAGTGGCTTAATAATATGAAATTGTCAAAACATAGATCTTCAGAGACAGCACACGAGTTATTGTGCTGATCACCATTTATCCTGCCTATCCATGGGTGAACTTTTCAGAACAGACCAAGACTTTTCTATAGATAAATGCTCCACTTCTAGTGCAACTGTCTATTTTCCCCACAGAGAAAAGAAAATACCACATTTACTTTCATAGCCCCTCCTCCTTTTTTGCCACATGCCTCTTTCTCCCCTAATACAACAACACTTTGCTAATCAGAGGTCACTTACCTACCAATTTAAACCATCAAAGAACCTAATTTTAAAACGGTCTCTAAGCACCCAAAGAGAGGTCTTTAGGTTCATACATCAAAACATATTGTACAATTTTTTAAAGAGCAGAGCCTTCAAGCATTTACCCAGAGGCTAAATGCTTTGCACATAATTTGAGGGCACCAAATGATCGCAAACCCTTCATTAAGGACAAGAGCGTTCCTCCATTATATGGGTCTGGCAAGAAAGCCCTATCTGGGAGAAAACAGAGCAAATAATTACCAGGACACTTACTTTGCTAGACACTAAGCTAAGAGTTTCATGCATCTTCTAATCTAATCCTGACCAAATCAGCAAAGATGTGAGTGTATCACCTCTATGGGAGAAAGTAACAAAAGAGCTAGAATTCAAAATCAAGATGGTCAGGTGCTCTTTTTTCTATATCAAACCAAATACTTTGCTGTTGGATCAAAAGCTACAGTGGCCATGAAAAAAATCACCTTCCTTAGTCTCCTCATCTGTAAGATTGTTACCCGTTCTCCATTATCCTTTGTTCCACGACTCCATGTAAGGCTGAATGCTGATAATAATGTCCCACAGTCGCTAAGGTGAATCCATTATCAGTCTGCGTTTAAAAAGGTAAGGGATCATATAATGCATGTTCTCGATCACGGTATCTCCCCTGCCAGGTTAGTATCATATTGCACGTCCTATAAAATTATAAAACCCCTTTGTATTGAAAGGCATAACCTTCCTTTAGCTAGAAAATGAATCTCCGTGGATTAGCTCATCCCTTCATACAATGGCACTAAAATGAGCAATGATTTCTTTCTTCCCCACTATGAACAAGAGGAAGAAAGGAGGAAATCTTTTATTGTGTGGCTTCACTATTTTCTGGTGGTAGGAACTGTCACATAACATACATAACAAAATACACACACTCATAACGAAACAGTCCTGACTGAATTTAGTTTTAAATCCTTTATCATTTTGGGCTATTCAAAACTCTTCTGTTCTCCATCCATTTAAAACATTTATTAAGTACCTACTCTCTTCAGGACACTGTGAAGGACATAAAAAGATGAGAAAGCATTGTTATATTGAATACATGTATCAAACCTTAAGGAGGTATAGAACAGCGGGAGCCTCATGTTTCAAATGAAAGGAATGCTTATAAATAAACTGTTTCATATCTCGTTTGGTGAAAAGGAGATTGAAAACATATGCAGATTACACACCGGACTTCCCCGAAACATTGTATCCACCCAACAATTAAAATCGGAGGATTGGCTCTTAGCAGCTCATCAACCAGAAATGTTCATTGATATTCCGATACTGTTTCTTACCATAAGGTTCCACGAACTCCAGCAGAGTTTTATGCAATGTGCTTACACAGTGGCATAATTTTATGCTGACAAGACGGTGGATCAAAATTCAGAAAAAGAATATAATGCATGCATGACTAGCAGATGCGGAGATCTCGGACGGGCAGGCTTCTTCAAAACGAGGATCAGTTGTCACAAGGAGATCCACATTAAAGCGTGTTCTCTCTGAACTCCAAACTGAAGCCAAAAGTAAGGAACACTATCTGATACACTAACAGGTTCATTAAAGGCACCAGCTACGTAGGTGGGGAGGGGGTTTCTGGTTGGTTTTTCAGTACAGGGTTACCTGAGTTATTTTAAATGCCCACTCGCTATTTCTTTAACTCTCCTTTGTATGTTTTTCATGGTCAGTGCAATGTAAAGAATAAAGAATGCAGTTGTTAACTTATTTTTAAACTCTGCCTTGTGGAAACTAGTGACTTCAAGCCAGCAGCAGAAACATTTAAACAGCTTTAACTCCCTACCATAAATGCCTGGGAAACACGGGATCATCTGTTACAGTAATGACCATGTTGGAGATCAGGGACAACCTACCACATTTTGATTAAATTTACTATAGATCCAGCAACCCTCTAAAATGCAAAAGGCCCTTTCTGTTTATGAAGATTATTATTATTGTCATTATTATTGTTATTTGATCAAAAGCCCAGCAAGTGAAACCATGGCAAAATATTTACTATATTCTCAATAACCACAAAGAGATTACTATCAATTCCATATTGATTTTCAAATCCAGTTCCCATAAAATCAGATTCCTGATCCAAGCCTAAAGACGTATTCCAATTTTTAATACCTCTATGTCAAGTTATTAAATAGAACAGTTTTAAGGGCAGGCTTTTTTATTTAAGGGGTATAGCTTACTTAGTACTGCTTCCGAGAGATGTTAACAATTGCCCAAGAATTAATGAAGCATTTGCATTCTATTATCAGGTTGTACTCTCTTGTACAATCTGAACAGAGGATTTTAAGTCCTTAGAAGAGAATTCTCAGTGAAAGGCAACTGATAACTGAACAAAAATACAAATGGTGGGTAGATATAACCAAAAACCCAAGGTCTCACTTTCCTAGTTAATAATCACTACTATCTCTTTGGCAATGTGGCGTTTCTGCTTCTGAATTATCCACTTCCCCACTGAATCTTTTAAAAATGAGAAAAGCCATAGTTAAGAGAATAGGCTTTGGATTCCAAAAGAGGGACCCCCCCCTCTTTACCCCTGGTTCTACTCCTTCCTAGTCCTGTGATCTTGGACAACTTAATTAAACTCCCTCTGGACCTCCCATTCCTCATCTGTGGAATCATAGGGTTATCTTTTTCCCAGCTACATGAAGTGTAAAGGTTTTTCAAATGCTGTTAATGCTTTGCCACCAGAGATAACCACAACGAACTTCAAGGAAACATTCCCGCTCTTTTGGCCTGAATACCAAGGTGGTATTTATTTAAAACATGAAGCTGAATTCTCACAGGAGAAAGTTTATCTCATTCATCTGTGCATCCCCAGGAGCTAGCATAAAACCTGACACAAAACTCAGGACTGTTCAATGATGTAAATCATGATATACATACACATATTCAGGCCCTATCCATTTCTTTCTTTTTATTTTAAGATTTTATTTATTTATTTGACAGAGAGAGATCACAAGTAGTCAGAGAGGCAGGCAGAGAGAGAGGGAGGGAAGCAGGTACTCCGCTGAGCAGAGAGCCCGATGTGGGGCTCGATCCCAGGACTCTGGGATCATGACCTGAGCTGAAGGCAGAGGCTTAACGCACTGACCCGCCCAGGCGCCCCAGGCCCTATCCATTTCTGAGCCTTGGCTGCCTTTGCTTCGGAAATAGCAACTTGGTCCCCTCTTTACCTCCGCAGCCAGCCCTCCCCCCTGGATTCCTGCAGCCCTCTCCTAAGTGAGGGTGCAGTATCTACTTTGGCTTTCCCCCAGTCTTTTATTTTTCAAGATAGAGTGACCTTTCCAAAGTGTGCGTGGATCTCACCACACTTTAAAGAGCCCTCTCCTCCATTCCTTGTAAGATAAATACAAAGTCCCTAACCAGGTCTACAAAGACCTCCACGGTCTGGCTCCAGCCCAGCAACCTCAAACAACCTACCTTCTAGCCCATTCTCTGTTTTCCAGTCACACTGCTTTTCTTTCAGTCTCTCGAACATTCGAAGCTTTCCTCCTTTGCGAACGCTCTGCCTAACGCGTTCTGCCCGCCAACAACCACCCCCAGGGGTTGCTCATTCCTTCTTCCTCCTTCATACCTCAGTTTAATTGTCAGCCAAGCCTCTCCTCACCTCCCTGAGTCCTTACAGAACCATGTAGCAGAGCCTTCAGAGAATTTATCAATTTGAATTTATGTTCTCAATGGTTGTATGTGTACCTTCCCAACTCCAATGCAGGCTCCACAGGGGAAGTGTCCGTTTTTGCTCCTTAGGCAACTTGAGTATTCAAAATTTTGTGGAATACGTGATTTTTAATAAACATTCATATTCTAAGAGAACACTCAAGATCCAGCCCAGTGGTACCGTGCCCTGATTTTGAGAAACACCACAGTAAAAGAATAGGTGCAGAGCACTTAACGACATAGAGAGTTAAAATAAAGAAAACACAACAAGTTGGAAGAAGATGCAAAACTTAATTCTCTTCCAAGTTTGAAAAATATTACTTTCTCAGACTCTCATTTCTTTCAAGTTGTAAGCATATGCTAATTTCATAGCAAGCCGCTTTTTCTTCCTGGACCAAAGGCTAGGAGCGAGTTTTGCAGGGGAAATTAAGTACAGCACAATATTGCATACATCCATGAAATACAATCATCCACACATCTAAAGGGCTTTTAAGGCATGATGGCTTAATCAGAGTATTTTTAGTACAAGTCCTAAATTCTTAACAAATGCAAATCACACCATCTGCAATGAATGCCTTGAGTGGTCAGAAGCTGTGATACAATATATTTTAAGAAAAAAGAAATTCACTTAAGGGAAGCAGAGCTGGGTTCCATAGCCCCTTCATTAGATGGCAATATTAAGCTGAGTGGGAAGGTCAGTGCTGAATTTTCTGTGTGCAGTTTTGGAATTATTCGTTGTGCTACACTTATCAAATGCAGAATAGCAGGCAGGCGAGAAGCTGAAACTTCATGCTAAAAGCTCACTTAGAAATGTGAAGAAAGAAATGGGGAGCTCTGACAATATTAACAGCAGAAAATGCACCTATAGATGCGAGGAGACCATCTTTTGCTGGGTCATTGCAAGTTAAGCGAAGTGATTTGTAATAAGACACCTTCGACCAGTTCTTGCCCGGGCATCTCTCGCCGGCAGCCTTTGCGCAGCCGTCCAGTCCCGTCTAACTACCCAGGCGCGTGGGCACGGACTCGTCCCTCTTACAAAACTGAAGGTAGGGAAACGCTATGCCCCAGCGAGCCTGTTCCAGAGCAAAGAGATGACCTTTTGGGCCCTGGAAACCCAACGGGGTCTGTCCCCTGCTGACCCCAGAGCACATTACATGAAGGGCTCACCTGGGCGGAGACCACGGCCAGCGAGGCTGCGCCAGGCGAGACCTGGCCTCCCAGGCTCTGCAGGGCGCTTCCCCGCACGTCCGTCACCGCCTGGCCCGGGCGCACGCGCGCCCGAATTTTCTCTCCATTTAGAGTACAGCCGGGTCCTTCCACCATCTCCCGGCCGGGGCTGTGGCTCGCTGGTTGCAGACCCCGCGGAGAAAGCCGCTGTGTGGGTATCGGCGCGGAGAGGAAGTTCAAATCTCCCGCGCTTCCTGCACCGCCTCGGACGCCCCGCCCCGCCCCCGAGCCCCGCCCAGCCCCGCCCAGCCCCGCCCAGCCCGGGCCCGCCTGGCCCCGCCCCAGCCCCTCCCGGTGAGGTCCGCCTGGCCCCGCCCCAACCCGCCCACAGTGCCTGGAGCCCACCGAACCCGGCTGAACTCGAAGGGCCCAGGCAATTGGGACCTCAGAAACTCTAACCTTTGGCTTTGAGGTTTTGCTCTTGTCCTTGAACTACTCAGCACACGTCCATTTTGTGATGTTGTCCTCTTGTTCTGCCCTAAAATGCAAAGTCGTCTCAGTCTGGGCAGGCTTTGGTTCTTGTATGCCCTATTCAGAAGTGGGTAAGGAAGCGAGGGACTCAGGAAAGGGCGCTTAGAACAAGCAACGTATGTTTTCTCCTGTGGAGTTAGCATATTTTCGTAAATGTGGCTTTATATGCCACATATACTTTAGTCTCTGTATTAAAAACCCTTTCATTTTTTGAGACAGCTGAGCTAAGTGAGCTCTACGCGAATTCATCAACCATTCTTTTATGGGATGCCCCAGATGAATGCTATTTGAAATTGCTTTGTAAAAGGCAGGGCTCTATACAAATATGAAGGCAATGCGTAGCTTTTCAAATTTACACACAGACGCATACATATAAATACATGAAGCTAATGACTCCATACAATTTTTAAATAATAAAAAACCTACCCTTTTTTTGAAAAATAAAATACAGCACATTAAAACAGAATGTTACTCTGTGATGTGATCAGTCTATCACCGTGCTGTCGTTTGACCAGAAGAATAGTAGTTAAACCTGATCTCAAACATTTAAGAAGCATTACATACCTCTCTGTGGGGAGCAATCCGTGATGGAGGTAGCGGGATCACACTCAGGACTCTTTGTACTTTACTCCCTTGTTGAATGGTTGTTTACTTTTCTAGGTCAAATTGCTAAATAATCGAGAAAGAATCCTAAATTCAGTTATAATCTTTGCCCTTTGCTGGAGGGAAGTGCTATACACCTTAGTGCTTCTACCTTTGCATTAATTATTTGTCGGTACCTAGTAAATTATCCCGTTTTGTCTTTTGGAGTTCCTGCGGGTCAGGAACGTGGCAGTGGACTGGCTGGGTGGTTCCGGGGCAGCGTTTCTCAAGAAGTTGCCATGAAGATGTTGGCCAGGGCTGCGGTCACAAAAAGGCTGGATTTTAGCCAGAAGATCCACTTCTAAGGGGCTCCATGGCACGGCTGTGGACAGGTGGTCTTGGTGTGTCATCCTCTGAATCTTCTCCTGACAGGGCAGCTGAGGCCCCCCGGAGGTGTGATCTGAAAGAGAAGGCAGGGAGAAAGCTGTAATGATCTTTATTACCTGGTCCCTGAGGTGACACAGCCAGGCCTTCTCCCCTTCCATCTGTTAGAATCCAGTCAGTCAGCGGAGCCTACAGGGGGCAGAGATGAGGGGTGAAGCTTTGTCTCTAGTAGAGAAGAGTATCCGGTAATTGGTGGCCATATTTTAAAGCCATCATGGTCCTCATTAATTCATCACGGACTTCTCGTTTCTCTTCAGCTTGCGCAGTGTGCACGTCTGCATCAAATATCATCTTTAGCCAGAATCAGGTGTGCTGTTCCCCACAGAGCTCAGTGAGCTGGGGAGGAACACTGCAGATACTGAGACTTCATGGATGCATCCTGAAGAGCCAAGCCGGGTTTTGTTTATATGTGACTCGCCTTTGGGTCTGTTGATACTTCTCTCTGTTACTTTTCCTTGCATCCAGTTACAAGTAAAATCACATGAGTTACGCATCTGCGGCGCCTCGAAAAGAGCCACCTCACACCCCTGCAAGCAAGCCTACCCCAGAGGCAGACTCTCGGTGCTCTTCTCAGACTGTGTCAGATTTCTCCTAACTGCCATCCTTCCTGCCCTTAGCTTTTCACAAGTCTTCTGAAGCACAGTGTATTCCCTGATGACTTTGTATAAGTCATTTGTTTTCTCTAAAACTCCCTGTCTTCATATGTAAGATCAAATATATTTTTCCTGTTAACCTCCACAGGACTGTTCTAATTTCCAAATACCAGAATATACGTGAAAGCTCTTTGAGAAATGTAAAAGGCTCTACAAATTCAAGGAATTAAGATGCATTCTGTTTGATACTCTTAGAATTTTTTCTGTGTTTTGTTTCTTGGCTCATGCTGTTATTCTTACCTTTTTTTCTTTTTACTTCCTCTTCAGCCTCGCTTACTGAAATTTTCTCACTTAAAATCCTAGTTGAATGCATATCCTCTAAAAAACCTTCCAAGTATGGTCAAAATTAATCTCCTGTTTTCTGAAGTTGGTTTTCCAAACCTACCTCGTGTTAGAGTTAATTGGGTGCATACTGGTCTCCCACTAGAGTCATTCCTTGAAAACAGTAGAGGAACTGTCCTGTTTATCTTTAGACTTCCCATAGGACCCAGGGTGCTCTTTTACACATAACAAACTTTCAGTGACTATTTGTTGAATTCAATTATGATTATTAACTTATGAATGAAATTATTGCAACTTTGTGTCCCCAAATACCTTTTCTTATATTTTTAGTGTTATTTTTATGAATTGAGATTTTATGTTCTCAGAAGTCCTTGCTAGTGGAGCCCGGGTGGCTCGGTGGGTTAAGCTTCTGCCTTCAGCTCAGGTCATGATCCCAGGGTCCTGGGATCGAGCCCCACATCGGGCTCTCTGCTCAGCAGGGAGCCTGCTTCCTTCCTCTCTCTCTCTGCCTGCCTCTCTGCCTACTTGTGATCTCTGTCTGTCAAATAAATAGATAGAATCTTTAAAAAAAAAAAGTCCTTGCTAAAATAAACATCAACAAAAATAGGTAATACATTAAGTTACCCTACAGTATACTTTCTTTATTAGATCAACAAGCTAAGAATCTCGATGTATCCTTGAGGAAATCAGATCAACCACATGTACAATCATTTGTGTACATTCATTTTTACCTATTTATCTTCACAATAACCACAAATATTATGTATGATGGTCAGGATACATATTTGTACTACATGAATAAATAAATTGTGTTTCAAACCACTGGTTATTTTCCATAATCACATGTAGGCACCAACAAAGATACAGAAATGAAGCCCAAATTTTCTGACTCTGAGGCCAATATTCTTTTCACTAGCAGCACAGGTAAGTGTAGATGAAATAAAGATGTCTAAAACACTGGAAAAGATAGCTTTCTCCAGGACCTCAGGTCTCTAATATACAGTTCCTAAGCACTAATGGAAAACGTGTTGGACAGGGTAAGAAATCACCAAAAGGAGATGGAGAGGAGCTAAACATAAACCTGAGTTTTACTTCCAAAGATTTGCATTAATAAAAACATACTTATGCTTGCTCTGTGTGAGGCACTGAGTCAGGCTGCACACCAAAGATTACAATGTAGGTAGGGATGCTGACATGAAAAGATACAAGAGGAAAAGAGAGCCCATGTTATATACCAAAAAGGATTTGAAGACTGAGAGAATTCACTGTAGGGACACATCACTCAGAAACATGTCTGGGAGATGCTCAGAGACAAGATGAGGTCTGAGCTAGTCCTTTAAGAAGGAAGGCCCTCGGCAAGTAAAAAGGTCAATTAAGAGCATTCTAAGAAAGAGGAATACAGGCAAATATGTGATGTATTTGAGACACAGTGATCAAAGACTTGTCAGGCAGGGGCGTACGGGTAGATAACCCTGGAAAGATTCGTAGGGACTGCTGTGTGGAGAGCCCAGGAGAAGGAACAGCAAAATCCATCTTCCTGGACAATGGGCAACCATGAAACATTTGAGCAGATGCCCACAAATTCACTAGACTTATCTACTAAAACTGAATCCAGAACTCCGTTCAAACTTTGAAGAGGAACCCACTCTGCAGTTTGGATCCCTTATTTGTTAATTCTTCACTAAGAAATAGATGGGGATGCCTGGGTGGCTCAGTCAGTTAAGTGTCTGCCTTTGGCTCAGATCATGATCTGTGGGTTGCTGGGACCGAGTCCCGCATCGGGATCCTTGCTCATTGGGAGCCGGCTTCTCCCTCTCCCCGTCTGTGTTCCCTCTCTCACTGCGTCTCTGCCAAATAAAAAGAATAAAATCTTAAAAAAAAAAAAAAAAAAAAAAAACAAAAAACAGATGGGTCACAGAGGCTCATAGTAGGTGAGCATAGCTGTTTACATAATGCTGAGTTCATAACACTTTAAAGAGTCCTTAGTTCAAAATTCCTCCGTTTTCACTAACAATGATCCCAGATACTTATTTAATGTTTCTAAATCCCAGGCAGCGTTCAAAGCATTCTGCAAATACAGACTCTTTTGATCCTTGCAATAATCCTCTGAGGTTTACACGATTCTTATCTTCATTTTACAAATGAAGGAACTGGCACAGAGAGGTTAGGCAATTTGTTCAAGGCCACAGCGTTGGGATCCAACCAGGCAAGTCATGGCCTTCGCCAAATATTTTCAGCCACATCAATTATAGTACACTGGCCTTCAACCAGACATTTTTCGCAATGAGCTTAAGAAATGCTGGTTTAGAGGAAAAGCAACCTTTTAGTCACCCTTAAATAGGAATTAAAGTCAACGAAAAAACCTTCCCATCGTGTATTAAGTTTTGACATACTTTGGTTAGTGAAACTTCGTTTTCAGCCCTCTCTTTACAAAGTCTGTGGGCAGCTTTTTTAGGTGGAATGATAAAAATGTAACTGGGGGAAATTTCTTTAATCTCTGTGTTTTACATAAATTACCTGAATATATTTAACAAGTAGAGAGATAACATCCATCCTCTCTCTACATCCTCTTACTCTGAGCTCTGGATAGAGGAAACAGTCATTAGTGAACATGAGGTGCAGGTGTTTTTGGTGATATTTACTAAAGAGTCTCCAGTTTCTACCCATTAAGAGAAACTTTTAACAGTAGACTACCAGAAGAATAATAAAACGCACAGCAACAGAAGCCATTTTGACAGTTTTATTGTTTGAGGCAGGTAACAAATGTTGAGACTTTACAGAGCAGTGGATTTCGTTCCACTGCAAAGCCTGGAAGTGCCAGGTAACAGTTTTCTGCCAGCACAGTCACAGTCGAAATCGCAAAACCAAGCTGGGCCTCCTAGGTGATGCACGAAGCCAGTCTGACATAGGGAGACTGTTCAGAGTGTTGTGGAATCCAGGACTGTGCTGCTTTAATTCTAGCTTTGTTTTGGACAATTCTCCGCAGAAGGGATTTTTCTCGTTTGTTTTGTAACTTAGGCATATTAAGGAAGTAAAAGTAGTTTCTGAGCATGAACTTGATTTGGGAGAAGTCAATACCTAAAAGCTATCAAGCACTCACAGAGGAGCAAAATAATCCCTTCGTGAGGGTTTTCCCCCTTGAGAGAAAATAGGAGAATTGATTTCTTTCCTATTTTGTAATAGACCAGTGAGTTATTTTTTGTTAATATCTTGGGGCAACATTCCTCATCAGTCTCCGCATCCAGAGGATGTATTACGGATGAGTCATGAAATGCTCCATTGACTCATTCATTCAAAAAACCATCATGGGCTCCTCCTGTGTTGCAGGAAGGGGGCTAAACCCGTGGATACAAATAAAGGTCAGAGATCTAGGCAGCTCACAGACTAGTGCAGGGAGAAGAGCAAAAGAGTGCCAGTTCTCTAACAGGTAAGCTCTGAGCTCCACAAGCAGATGTGGAAGGGAGCCCTGGGATTCCAGACACCCCAGCTCCCTTTTGAGGAAGAAGAGGGAGAATTGCATCAGAGTCAGAGGAGGGGGTTTTCAGGCAGGTGGGGGAGAAAGAATTTCTGAAGCCAGGAGGTGCGAGAGAACGTCATATTAGGGGAACTGCTAGAATGCCCAGAAGACAAGAGGTCAGGAAGTGAGAGCTGATGGTGGCCAGAGAAGACAACAAACCAAGGTTATGAAAGATCTAAGATTGGGGCGCCTGGGTCGTTCAGTCATTAAGCGTCTGCCTTCTGCTCAGGTCATGATCCCGGAGTCCTGGGATTGAGCCCCTCATCAGGCTGCCTGGTCTGCTGGAAGCCTGCTTCTCTCTCTATCACTCCCTGTGCTTGTGTTTCCTTTCTCACAGTCTATCTCTCTCTGTCAAATAAATAAAATGTTTAAAAAAAAAAAAAAAGAAAAATCTAAAATGATATGCAAAGAAGTATGGATATTATTTTTAGAGTAATGGGGAGCAATAAAGAATCCTATGCAACAGAGTAACACGATTCCATAAGCTTTACTTAATGGTCACCAGAACAGTGTAAAGCAGTGATTCTCAACAGAGGTGAATTTTGCCTGTTTGGAGACCGTTGGTCACATCTAGGGGGAAGGGAGTGCTATCGGCATCTAATGGGCAGAGGGTAGAGATGCTGAAAAACAGCTTATAATGCACGAGACCTGTCACCACAACGAAGAAGCATCCAGCCAAAAATGTCCAGAGTGCTGGCGTTGAGAACCCCTGGTATGCTATGCCGCCTCACGCCCCACTCCCCAAGTTCACGCACCAGTCCCTGGGACTTGTGACTATGTTTCCTTGTACAGCAAAAGGGCTGTGATGTGACCTCGGATTGTTGGATGAGGTGAATAGTGTGGATTCCCCAGGTGGGCTCAAGGTAATCCTAAGTGCCGATGAAAGGGAAGCAGTAGAGACAGAAACAGAAAAGGTAAGGTGAGCACAGAAGCAGTCAGTGAAGGAGACATGGTGGCACCAGGCTGTTGCCTTTGAAATAGAAGGAGGAGCCATGGGCCAAAGAATGCAGGGGCCTCTAGCAGCTGGAAGGGGCCAGGACAGAGGCTCCCTGAGAGCCTCCAAAAGGAGCCAGCCGTGCTGACCTTTGATATCAGGCCAGAAAGACTGCTCTTCGAGTTTTGACTTCAGAATAGTCAGAATAAATCTGTGTTGTGTTAGGCCACTTAACTTGTAGTTTGTTATAGAAGCAGTAGGCAATTAATACATCTGTTTTGGAGAATGGGATCGATGGGAAGCAAATCTTGAGGCAGAACGAACAGTAAGGAGCTTTCAATAATGCCAGGGACTTAACTGAACACTACCACGGTGAGCAAGGCAGGAAATGAACAAAATTCCTGCTCTCTTGAAGTTTATAAATTAGGGATTTATATGAGTTCTTGTTACACTCCAGAAAATAATCCCTTGTACAATGCTAATTTCCTTTCCCCTGTCCTTTATACGTCAGCTAACTTTCTATTTTGAGTCGAAAGTTTTATTTTTGACAAATTCAAATTTATCAGTATTTCACATTATGATTCATACTCTCCTCCCCATCCAAGGTCATCTCAGTGTCATAAAACATCTCTCTACATTTTTTTCTATTAACTTTATTTATAGTTTTCTTATGATCAATTAATTATTGCTGCCAGGTATTACTCACTTTTTCAAAGAAATGTCATTAACCCTACCCTTGCCATGTTCCTGTAGAGGAATAGACTTCTCACACCATTGTCAGGACCAGCTGTGTGACTACCTTTGCTCAACGGAGTGTGAATTCTCTTGTCTGGTCATAAACTTGCGAAGGAGAAATACAATGTTTATTGTTGGAAACCAGTGAAATTTTGGAATGGTTCGTTATGAAGCATAACATAGGGAAATGTGATTGAAACACTTATGTTTACACTTAAGTCTTTTAACTATGATGCCATCACTGTCATATGGAAACTTGTCCTTAATATACAAATATGTTTGTTTCCTCTATTGTGGTTCAGGGATCCATCTGATCCTGCACAATTCTATGCTATTTTTATGACTGTTCTATTTTACTGTATCTTAATGTCCTGTGAGTTCCTGCTTTTCAGTTTTCCTTCTCAAAATTATACTAGCTTTGTAGGAATGGTCAAGTTTTCAAGTTATATTTAGACAATGTTTCCTGTTCTCCCCCAAATTCTGCTCGAAATATTGACTATAAATACATTAAATATGTAGATAAGCTTAGGAAACCATTAATAGTTTTACCATGTTTTGTCTGCTTTTATTAAGGTCTCATTTATTCAATTTTTAGGAATTTTACAAGTCTCTAGGTAAAGATACTATGTTTTCTTCCTTGGTTTGATTCCTAGTTGTTTCCTTGTTTGGGTTGGTATTTTAAGTGGCATGTTATTCTCTATTACAGTTTTAGTTGCTGTTGTTGAATTTCCATTTCCATGGAGGCTCTAGACTCCAGTGTGAAATGGAAACACCCAACTGGGGAAGAGAGGAAAATACTAGCACTTCTCTGTATGCTTATTTTTTAATTTTACTTTAACATTTTTATGTTTAGGCAAAGAGTATCTAGTGTATTAATATAATAGTTATATAATAATAAGAAGAGCTAATTTTTAGGAGCATTAACTTTGTGCTAGGTACCACAAATGCTTTCCAAACATGAAATTACTTAATCCTCACCATATCCGAGGTGGGTAAGTGTCACTGTTATTATTATTACTATTATTATTACTATTCTCACTTCACAGACAAGAGGAGTGAGGCAGAGAGTGATTATGTAGTTTGCTTAAATTCACACAACCAGTAAGTAATAGAACCAAGATTTGAAAGCGAGAAAATCTTGTTTATGATATATACACCACTTTGTATGTAAACTGTGTAACTGCAATTTATGAATAAATATTGGGGTCATGCTAGACTCGAAGGATCAGTGGGCTTGCTTTTTAAAGATTGTTATTTTTTTAGGTGTTATCTATCAACTTTTAGGGGAACCAATATTTTAAGACTAGCAGAAAAATGCTGTTAATCTTTGAAGTTTATATTGTATCTGGCAATTCACTTAACTTTTTTATTAGATGTCCTAATTTGTTCATTCTGTTGGGTTTTCTAAGTAGAAAATCTTATCATTTCCAAATAATGACAGTCTTATCTCTTCCTTTCCAATTCTTATCATTTCTAATTATTTTCCTTGTCTTATTGTGTTGGCTGGGGCCTTCAGTATTATATTGAATAGTAGTGGTGATAAGAGATATCCTTACTTTGTTGATGTTAAAATTTTTTCAGTAAGCACTACCTAGCTGAGCCTTTTATGTAAATACTTTTATCAAGTTAAAGACATCATATTTGTTCTCAGTTTTCTTAGTTTTTCTTCTGTTTTATCAGTATTTAACCTCAGAACTTATTAAATGCTTTCTGTATCTACTGAGATCATTTATTTTTCTTGTTTAGTCCATTATTATGATGAACTACATTGATAGAATTTTGATCAGTAAACCATTATAGCATTCCCAAAATAATCCCTTCCAATTCACACCCTATCATTCTTAACCGATTATGAATTTACTTGGCTACTGTTTTATTTCATGTTTTCTTATCTGTGTTCAGAAGTGAACTAAGACAGCTTACTCTTTTTCCTTTGTATTGTCCTTATTCAATTTTTATACCAAGATATTAATATTATAAAGTGACTTGTGCCATCTTTGTTTTTTCTGGAAGAGCTTTCACAAGATAAAACTATCTGCCTTTCAAACATTCACTTATCAATCTTTAAAGGACCCTATTTCAACTAACTCTGAGGTATTTAGTTAGCAAAGAGGGATACCAAAGGTGTGTTATGGCATTTTCTAGAGGAAGCTGACTTATTTGGTTAGATATTTTCTGCAATCCATCATAAGATAAGTGAACTTTAAAGTTTCATAGCAGAATTTTGAAATTCATAGCATCTGGCAGTTTGGAAAACACTTATGTATATTTGTTTCACATGTCCAACCGCTTTTGAAGACCATTTCCCCCACGACTCCTGCCAGATTATTAATAGAATCAAAATAACTATGTCAACATAAACGATGTTTTATTGGTCAAACGGAAAGACAAAAAAGAGATCAGGTCCCAGAAGGTGATTACTATCAAAAAATTCTGCTGGGGACCATGTTTGTTCCAATGAGAAGATACATCAAGGTAATCATTCTTCCAACATGCAAGATTCCCACTACAGGGAAGGCAAAGGGGCAACTGTTATCTGCCTTGCCTGGGTCAGAATGTGGGGATGGGTTTAGTGAGGAGCTCCCCTTAAGAAATAAGAGCTGAGAAACAGAAGTCTTACTGGCATTCTTTAAAATATTTCATCTATTTATTTGAGAGACAGAGAGAGAGAGAGAGAGAGAACGCGAGTGCACAAGCCTGGAGAGGGTCAGAGGGAGAGGGAGAAGCAGACTCCCTGCTCAGTGGGGAGCCCAATGTGGGGCTCGATCCCATAACCCGAGGATCACTACTTGAGCGGAAGGCACATTCATTATTATTTTTAATGGTTTCTGGTTTTACACAATGAACTGGAAAACTCTGACAAAGTTAACAACCCAGTCTGGGTGCTTGTTTGTAGGGACAGCAAAGCATTTGGAAAAATGAAAGCAAAGGATGTGGCAGCTGACAAGGAAAGCAGATCCTACGCCAAATCCTTCCGGCCACTATAGAGAAGACACAGGGGAAGGTCTTGAGCCTGAGAATGAACATGGAGTTTGTTTTTCTGTTTATTTATTTATTTATTTATTGTTTGGGTCAGACCTGTCTGATACAATGAACCTGGAGTTTAAAACAGAAATGCTTCAATTATGCCATTATGCCTTGTCATCCACTTTGCGGACTCACCTGGATGGTGTAGAGGCATGATTTGAAGTTCAGGCAACACTGAAATTGAGAGCTGGGGAATGACAGCAACAGATGGACCTTGCTAGCATGAAGCAATCGAAGGTGTGCAAAGTCTGAGCAAAAATACTCAATCCTGAGCTTGACAGACCATATAGAAGCAGGTTATATCATTAGCTAAAGGTCAGATATAAATACAGTGAGCTTGTTTAAGACAGTTGGGTATGCACTATCATTCTCAATCATATTTATGTACCTGGGGGATAACTTGACAGCTAGATGCGTATCCGTCTCTTCCTATGTAATAAAACAAGTAGAAATCTCAGGAGGTGCCTGAGTCCAATCCATTGTGTTTGACATCTTAATGAGAACACACCAATTAGAATATAGTAAAATGGACTCATATTTCTAACAGAACAGAGGGGTCCATTTCAACAGCCAAATGCAAGATCACCTCTTACCCTAACTTTTAGCATATACTTTTAATTAGCTACCAAGGTCAACAACAAAAAGAAAAACTCAGTCTTATTTGTAGATGTGTTGAAACCCATTAAAAAAATGAATAACAATATTTTGATATTGTTCATTTTATGTGGACAGAGTTCAGAGTTTATCTGTTAAGCCTCCAGAAGGATTCTTTGGCATTTCTCATCTAATTATGGTTGGCTTGGACTCAATTTGAGCTAGTGATTAAGCCACAACAGGCTCTATTTTCCATTATTAATCTCTTGGACTTGAAAGGTTTATCAGACCCAAAGCAATTAGACATTTAAAATTCTGGGTTTTTTGCATACTTGCTAAATACTGACTCCTGAGATTTTTCTGTTCCGCTGTTTTCATATGCGAAGCAATTGGAAAATGCTAAGGGATGTGTGTGTGTGTATGCACGCGCGCACGCGTGTACATACCCATGTACACATACACATTTCATAGTCTTTCAGTATTAGCATCCATCTTCACAAAATATTCTACTTTAGATTAGCAAAGCTGAGAAACTCTGCATTCCCTTCCTGCACTAATTTGGTGAAGGCATCCAGAGCCATATCCTAAATGCCTATTGGAATTACGCTCTAGCTCCTATGTGGAGGTTTGCTTCAGCAGACGTTTTTGTGACAGCTTGATTATCAATGGTGTGATTAATCCCTTGGTGCACGCACATCAGGACTTGCTTCCAGGGTTGAGTGTTACTGTGAAAGGGACGGCTTAGCGCAACACATGGGGAATTCACAACTCCCCAGAAGGGAAGGGGTAAGCATGACAACTCAGAAAGAAGTGGTGAAGCCAGTTACGGAAACATTTGCAAGGGTTCCAGATAAAATCATTTTGCACAAATCTCACCTCAGAGTCTTTCGAACTGACTAGGAAGTGGATTTTTTTTTTTTTTTAACAGCAGGGCAGTCAATAATCTTCCTCAGTATCACTTGGATTTAGTGCTTCATTTGAGAAAAAGGAGTGATATTTCAAAGACAGAAAAACACTACTTGGAAGATTTCTGATTACCACAATGATGCCTGATGGGAGAAAGTCTGTGCAGCATCCTTGCACGAACACAGAAAGTTTTAAGGAGTTTTCTTTATGGAAACTCTTCTAGAAGAGTAGAAAATGTAGAGGCATAAGCCTCCAGCAGAAGTTTGAATTTGGCTTCTGACTGATTTGTGATTTCTTAAGAATTTCTCTTTTGGTGTTAGTTAGGGATGATATATATTCAGCTGCATATAACAGACAAGGGTATCTTCTTCTCATATCTTAAGTCTGGACATAGGCAGGCAAAGTTGGTGTTGTGGCATGGTATCGTCAACATCCTGGCCTCATCCTGGCCTTATTTTGTCTTTCTGTTCCTTCAGTCTCATGGTTACTTCATGGTTCCAAGATAGCATTCTCCACCTCTGTAGAACCTCCTTCTGCATTCCTGGCAGGAAGGCTAAGAAAGCTCTGAGGAGGAAGAGCTGGCACCCACATCAGGAAAGCAAAACTATGTAGAAATTCCTGGTAAGTTTCAGCTTATATCATTGACCAAACAATGTCATATTCCGGAATAGAGTCTGAGAAATGGTGTAGATATTTTTTATGTTCTTTTTTTTTTCCTCCTTCCTTTTTCCTTCTCTTTGCTTTGTTTCTCTTCTTTTCTCCTTTTTGGCTGTACTGCCAATAAAAAGTAAATGGGGGTTCTTTTGGTAAAAACCAAGGAGGGGATGGATACCGGGTAGGCAAGCAGCACATTCTATCACATGTTGCTTCAAGATATTTACCCGTATCCATTCTGCTTTAGTGATGCCTGTGACATTCTGATTCTTATTTTGTACACCATGCCTTCTTATCCTTATTTTGCTTGATTAGAAGAGGATTTCATTTAATATAGCATTAGTGAACAGAGCCGATGCTCTCAAGGAGTAATGGCATCTTAAGAGGTTGTTGCTCAAATTCATTCCTCCACAGTGTTCCAAAAGAATACCACCAACCACCCGATTACTCATACATGTAGGAAGGCTAGGGAGGTGTGCTAGGTCGGCAACACCGGAGACAAAGTCAAAAGCAAATCTGCCATCACTCTTCACATAGTGGCCCTGAGAGTTGAAACCTGAAGGATAAACTATGTTGATACTAAAACCCCAAAGCAAACACTGGTAGAACAGGATATATAGACAAATCCAATGGAGATTTTTACCACCCTCTATCAAATGCCGTAGTAAAATCTACAAGGTAAACCATATGTTGGGAAATTAAACTTATTCAATAACTTTAAAAGGCTTGATGTTTTAAAGTGTGTTAACTGATAATGATAGACTTAATGTAGACATCATAGCATAAGATATCTAGATAAGCCCAAACATTTGAAAATTAAAGAACTCCTTAATGTCAAGAGATCAAAGATAAAAAAAATCACAAGGGAAATAAAAACTTAATTTGACTAAAATTATAATGAAGGGACTCCTGGATGGCTCAGTTGATTAGGCCGCTGCCTTCAGCTCAGGTCATGATCCCAGGGTCCTGGGATCGAGTACCGCATTGGGCTCCTTGCTCAGCAGGGAGCCTGCTTTTCTCTCTGCCTCTGCCTACCACTCTGCCTGCTTGTGCGCACCACCCCCATCTGACAAGTAAATAAATTAATTAAATCTTTTAAAATTATTATGAAAATATAACCTGTGAGCATTTGTGGGATGCTGCTAAAGCAGTTCCTAAAAAGAAAATTCTTAAATTAGGAAAGAAAAAAAGATTTTAAAGATTAAAAAAAAAAAAAGATTTTGGGGTACTCTAAATTCCTACCTCAAAAAGCTAGAAAAAGATAAGCAATTGAAACCCAAATATACAAAAGAACAAAAATAGTAAATATGAGTATAAATCAAGAAATAACAAAAGAACAATGTAGAAAATCAACAAAACCAAAAGTATCTGAAAAGATAAATAAAATCCATCAAACTATAGCTAGATTGATAAGGAAAAAAAATGTTAAAAAGAAAACGAAATCTATTTTCAGGAATACATGAGAGGGCTTTTTAAAATACTCTAGATATTAGAGGAATAAGAAAGCAATATTTTGAACAACTTTATGACAATGTACATGACAATTTAGCTGAAATGGACAAATTCCTTGAAAAACACAGGTTTCAAAACTGATACGACAGAAAATCCGAGTAGCCCCATAATAGCAGAGTTGAATTTGTCGTCAAAATCTCCTCACTACAAAAACTTGAGTCTTAAATGGCTCTCTTGGTGAATTTTGGCAAACATTTAAGAAAGAAAGAATGCAAATCCTACATAGTTCCACTTAAAACAGAAGAGGAGGCAACAATTGCCCGCGTTGACTAGGAGGCTTCGAGGAGGCCTGCATTCAATTTTCCCCTCCTTGCAAGCTAATAAATTAACCTATTACTATTTCATAGGTTCTGGCAGAAGATGGGAGACTCCTGGATCAGAGAGAAATGACTTTATTACTCACAGACAGCAGCAGAATGAGCATCATTATGTTTGAGTCTGACCCCTTTTCTTGAGGACCCCTGAGGTGACACAGAAGGTCTAAGTGGATGCCTGTACATGCAGTCAACTACACGGCAGAGGAGGGATTCTGAGGCTGGAGAATTTACTGTCCTGTGTCTGTCTGGTGATCAGGCCCTGAGTAAAAAATCAGGAAAACTCGTTCTGGGTTTAGCTCAGCTATCGGCATATTCGTAGCACAGGACAAATCACCTATGTTTTGGAATCCTGCTCTTACTACCCATAAAACCTGAGGATTTGGACAAGGTGATCTCTCAGGACCCTTCCAACTCTTTAATTGTAACTGACTATGTCCATGAACTAAAGAGGGTTGAAAATGTTAGCCTCAAAGTATTTTCTGTAATAGAGTTAGGAGTATAAAGTTAAAGACATGGCAAGTTCCTTTGGTCAGGTTCTGGCCTGAAAACATCAATGGCACCATCCTATGATTCATAAATTAGCGAGGGATCTATAACTTTGCAACATTTCTATTTAAGGTTTCAAATTTGTGCTTCTCTGAATACTCTTTTCATGTCCATTTAAAAATATCTCCTGATGCCTTGAAAAATGTGGTTTTGGACTGGGTTTTGGACTGGGTCCCACTTACATGCAGATTATTTGTTTGATAACTACAGTACAGTACTAAAAATGTATCTTCTCTTCCTTATGATTTTCTTAATAATATTTTCTTTGCTCTAACTTACTTTAAGAATACAGCATATAGGGCGCCTGGGTGGCTCAGTGGGTTAAAGCCTCTGCCTTCGGCTCAGGTCATGATCCCAGGGTCCTGGGATCGAGTCCCACATCAAGCTCTCTGCTCAGCAGGGAGCCTGCTTCTCTGTCTCTCTCTGACTGCCTCTCTGCCTACTTGTGATCTCTCTCTGTCAAAAAGAAAAAAAAAGAATACAGCATATAATACAGAGAATATACAAAATATGTGTTAATCAACTATTTATGATATTTAAGGTTTCTCATCAACAGTAGGCTATTAGTAGTTAAGTTTTGGGGAAGTCAAAAGATACATAGTGAACCCTCTTACACTGTTGGTGGGAATGCAAGTTAGTGTAGCCACTTTGGAAAACAGTGTGGAGTTCCTCAAAAAATTAAAACTAGAACTATCCTTTGACCTTGTAATTGTACTATTGGCTATTTACCCAAAGATACAGATGTAGTGAAAAGAAGGGCCATATGTACCCCAATGATCATAGCAGCAATGGCCACAATCACCAAACTGTGGAAAGAACCAAGATGCCCTTCAACAGATGAATGGATAAAGAAGATGTGGTCCATGTAATCAATGGAATATTATGCCTCCATCAGAAAGGATGAATACCCAACTTTTGTAGCAACATGGACAGGACTGGAGGAGATTCTTCTGAGTGAAATAAGTCAAGCAGAGAGAGTCAATTATCATATGGTTTCACTTACTTGTGGCCATAAGGAATAACACAGAAGGCATTAGGAGAAGGAGAGGAGAAGCCATCACATTCTGATCCCCTGCAAGAAGAAAGGGAAAGGTCCAGACACCTTTCCCACAAGGCTTTGTCTTGTACTGAGAAAGGGTGCTTTCCCCCAGATAAATCTGCCTATAGTATCTCATTGGCCGGAACTGGGTAACCTAGCCTTTCCCAAGCTCCAAAGGTACTTGGGGGAAGTGAAGATATTTACATAATAAACTGGAGACATTGATGTTTTAAGGAGGGAAGGGAGAAAAGGTAGTGGCAAGTGATGAGCGCTTTCTGCCATGAGCCTCTTGTAGAAAAGATGACAGAAAAACAGGGACGTGCACCTCCATTCTTCTTGTCCCGTTTATTTCTGTAGCCTTTCCCCTATTTTCTCCTAATCAATACCTTATTTGAAAATAAAGACTCTCTCGACCTTACCTCAGATAGTGAGTTAAAGCAACGTCCAAGCTACATCCGTAAGCTGATGGCTTTCTGACACAAATAGCTCAACAACCATTTCCCCCCACCTTGGGGAAATCGAGTATCCCAAAGATAGAGCACTGAAGAGGAACAAAAAATGGAAATCAGCTTTGAGGGCAGAAATTGAAAGTTTGTTTCATGACAGGCAGTCAGCATTTTATTGGGGTCACAAAACATGCAATTTCCTGTCTTCTTGAAGGCCTCCCCTTCTTAAAACACTGCCCTGTAACCCGGTGTGTGAAGAGGAACGCCATCAGGGCCGAGGAGGCAACAGCTTCCCTGTCCTAAGTGCACGACTTTTCGCTAATGGCTCCAGACACTGCTTGCGGGGCCTGGTCCCATTCATCATTGTCATAATCAACATCCCATATTTTTGAGTGTCCATGGGGGTATGACATTGTACTGTGCATAATGTTTACTGTCCTATTTCTGCTTCCAAATTGTTAGCGAGATTTCGTTCACACTTAGCTCATCTCCGATTACAAGCACCACTGTCCGCTGCTGCCGACTACCTACAGCTTTTTATACTGTGCGTGTTCCCCAGAGGAATCTGGTGAGAAAGTGACACCACCACTTTTTCGGTCTGTTTTTTCATCATTAATGGATTTCCTCAACATGCCCATTAGTAGGTACTGTTTTCTTGATCATGAGACTCCGCAAGGACATCGCTGAGTTCAAGGTTTGCCAGAAACTTCAAGATTTGGAGGAAAAAGAAAAGGCTCCTATTTACCAGTTTTGGGGACAGCAGTCTGTGTTTGATATTGCATTCTTAAGTTATCCTGCCAGAGGGATAATTAGCACACATACTTTGTAGAGGAAGTCAGGGATGCTGAAAAAATTTAGGTTAGCTGTCCAAAGTCCAAAGAGCTGGTAAAAGATCGAAACTAAACTTGCATGTGGGTCCTTCCTTAATTATCTTTCAGCTACAGTAAGCGTACTGTCCTTTGAGAACTGTCATCGTATTTCACCGAGAGGTCCCGAAACCCAACCCTCATTGGTGAATTCAGTTTCACCTAAAGGACCCACACCTGCCAGAGACATGAGTGGGCACCGTGCGTGAGGAAGAGCAGATGCTTTCCTAAGGCAAGAGAAGGTACTTAAATGCATCAGGGTTTAGGATTAAGGTTTATTATTTTCTTCAAGGTATATTACATACCATGCTCTTTTAATGTAGAGGAACTAAAATTACATGATATTCTCGTTTAATGTGGTTTATTTCTCCATACATACTTATGTCACTATTTTGCTTCCTTACTCTAGAAGCGAGTTCTCCATCGTCATGACAGATCTTCTAATGGTCTATCCTCGCTCAGAACGCTTCTTTTTTCTTTTGGCATTTTCTAGTGTGACGCTACATTGGACATGTGCTTTCTTCCTGTTGTTCAAGGGCTTTTGAGATTTTCAGCCTTGTTGTCCTCTGGCATTATTTTGGAGGGCCGCTACCTGCACATCTATTTCCTGAGTAGGTTTCAGAATCCTGCATTTCCCCTCGGCATTTCACGATTGCAGAAGGCTTTTCTGTAGTGTGTTTATCTTCTCTGAGTCTATACTCAAGCCTGATTCTCCAGCTCGCTTCAATGACAATTCAGTAAGAACCTGAATGTTTGCACATTGTGACTGCTACAGAATCTTACTGTGCCTTCTGGTTCATAGGTGCCGTGAATTTCTTTATTCCTAATAATTCTGCCTGTAATGATTTTAAGCTTCATTATAACTTTGAAAAGGAATCTTGAAAATCTTTTTTGCATGTTTTCTTCTTTACAGTATTTATTGCAAAGAGTTACTCAACCTTCGAACTGTTCTTTAGCAATGAAAAATGTTTCTGTCACAGACCAAAGCCCACAGATGTAGCACTCATCTCCAGTTTCCTATACGATGCTCTCTGGCCTTTAACCCACATTTCCACCTGGTACCTTGAGATACACAACATGTTCGTAACTTTGCAAAGCATTTTCCATTAGCCTCCCACTGTCTTGATATTCAGGCACTGATGACAAGGACAATTATTTAGTAATGTACTATTTTGCTGCCTGTACTTCCCCCTATAATTACATGGTTAGTAGGAAAAAAAAAAGATCAGCTATGTAATAAAACCTAACAGAGACTAAAATAAAATATAAAAGCAGATTTAAATGTATTTTTGAAAGATAAAGACCAAGTGGAGGAGAAGAGGCTTGCATAAAAAAAAAAAAAAAAGAAAGAAAACAAAACTAAATGTAAAGAAAAAGTAAAATATCAACAGCTGTCTATAATATACACGGAAATTAAACTTCACGTTCTTTGTATATTTTAAAATCATATAATCATACCATTTTTACCCACTTGAAAGAAAATCAGCATGCATTAGAATTAACCACAAGGAAGGACTGAGTCGATCCTGAACAAGGTAGCCGGAGATAGTCAAAACTGCCCATCTCAAAATGAAAAGAAAGGGAAGGACCCAGAAAGGCTCCCCTGAGTTGGACACAGAAGAAGACAGAGACGGAGGCCCAGGTTGAGTGAAGAAACCTGTTGATATCAAAAGAGGACAAGAAAGAAGGGGCTTAGGCTGAGTATAAATATATAAAACTGACCATGGATATATAATATATTATGAAAAAAAGAAGAACTATTCCATTCACCGTTGATTCTGGTCACATGAATGTAATTAATAAAGCATGCCATGGAAATTATGTTATATCACATACTCTTATTATCACTCAAAATATGTGTAATTCATATACTGATGGCGGGTTGCAGAGAAGATCGTTTGTGAATCAAAACAAGGCAGGTAAAGACAGGGTGCTTGGGTGGCTCATGGATAAGCATCAATTCTTGATTTCAGCTCAGATCACGATCTCAGGGTTGTGAGATCGAGCCCTGCGTTAGGCTCTGCACTCAGTGGAATCTGCTTGAGATTCTCTCCTTCTCCCTCTGCTGCTCCCCCTTCTCTTTCTCTCTAATAAATAAATACATCTATTAAAAAAACCAAATAATCAGGTAAAGACAATCAACCCATTTCTTCACAATTTGGGGAATTCTTGCACTGGCATTAGGAAGGTTTATTTTTCTATTTTACATCAATTTCTTTTGTGATTTAAGTTTATTTCTTTTTGTATTATTTTTCCATCAATATAAATATCTGTTTACTTCTTTTCATTCTACTCCATGACACTCCAAACACTCAATGACAATTAAATTTCCCTTTCCTTTCACATTTTGATTCTTCAAGCCTCCTTCTAGTATCTCCTAAAAAAAAAAAAAAAAAAAAAAAGCCTCCCATCAACAAGGATTTTATATGTCAAATAGTGGCTGTGGGAAGGACCAGCCACATTCTGCGTAAGCAGAAGAGTCTCAAGGGAGGAGAGCCTCTACTCAGAAATAGATCCCTCACACAGGCTATCAGTTAGACATCCATTTGTGCATAAATACTTCCTTTTAAAAATAGAATAATTCTAAAAATATTTGATTATATTTGTACTCAGTATAAATTCCTTTAATCAGAACATTACTGGCCCTCCGGCTCCCACAGATTTTTCCTGTTGTTCTCCCAGTTAGAACACAGGGTAACCTGAATGGATGGAGATCCTGTGAAGCTTGCCTGACGGGAAACCGTTCAGAAGTCATTCTGAGAGAAATAGCCTCATGACCCTCATTCTCCAGGGAACCCCATCAATACCTGGAATGTATTTTGTTGGACTTTCCATAGTCTTTGCCTTGTATCTTGCCTCCCTCCAAGACCTCCCCTCCTCAAACCTCGGGAGCTGGTTGTCCATAGCCCAGTCACTCATGAAGAGTTGTTCCTGGTCTTGGGGAAAATATGGTAGGATATTGATGGGTTTGCTCTCAGGGTGTGTGAGCGTCAGTCACACAGCCTGAGAACTTCCTTCAGATAGCATGGCAGTTAGAGGAAGCCAGGACCCTCACTCCCTGGGGATCCCAAATCCCTGTCACGCTGAATGGTGTAGACTTGAGGACAGCTGGGCACTCAAAAGTAAGTTGTGTCACAGAGTCAGGAAAAGAGAAAGGAAACCTGAGGGTCTAAGAAAGGCTCTAGTGGTGATGAGGACAATGGACAATGAGTGGGCACCTTGAAAACACTGGGACTCTCCAGAGGTGAAGTGTGGCAGAGGAAATGAAGAACTTGGTGAAACAGGTGAAAGGTTTTAGAAAGACAGAAAGTTCATAAAGAAGGGTTTTGTTGTTGTTGTTTTTAAGACCCTGCAATTTGAACCTAAAGCATTTGGAGACAATTGAAATGGGACTGGAAATTACTATCTTCAAGGTAAAATATTTAGCAGACAACCTCAGAGGAGAAATTATATGAAATGAACATGTATTGGCATTCAAATAGGAGTTGGCAATCTTTTTCTGTAAAGTTTCGGATAGTAAATATTTTAGATTTTGCAGGCTCTGAAGCAAAACTGAGGACAGTAGTAGGTATTTACATGAGAGAAAACAAATTTCCACAAATTTTATATTGATAAGATTCAAAATGTAATAATGATAATTCAGATCACTTTTAAAAATACAGGTCTACGGGACGCCTGGGTGGCTCAGTTGGTTAAGCGGCTGCCTTCGGCTCAGGTCATGATCCCAGCGTCCTGGGATCGAGTCCCACATCGGGCTCCTTGCTCGGCAGGGAGCCTGCTTCTCCCTCTGCCTCTAGCCTGCCACTCTGTCTGCCTGTGCTTGCGCTCTGTATCTCTCTCTCTCTCTCTAACAAATAAATAAAAATCTTAAAAAATAAAATAAAATAAATAAATAAAAATATAGATCTACTAATGAGAAGAATGGAATTATCTTTTGGGGGATAATATTTTGCTTAACTGAGGTTCACACTTAGTTTTTGCAATCATCAAAATCAATTGCAGATTCACCCTTAAATTTGATCCATAATTAAACTTGAAGTATTTCATCTTTGAAGATATCTTTTCACACAGGGAGGTATGGCCAGACACCAGTGTTCGTTTAGGAGTATATTTATCAGCTGGGAGGCATATAGAAAATATAACATTCTATTATCCCCTTGATATTTGATTTCCATATGTCATTACATGGCATATTAGTAACTACCAAAGGAAGATTAGGTGGAAACCCGTCAATCACACAGTTAATTGAATTTTGAAATACGAAGGTCCCCCCCCCCCTGCATTTTGATGAAGGTCTGAAAAGCGCTACTGGAAATATATGGTTTGAACTTGGAAAATATAGTTACTGCAAATTTGTGTAGGAATGGAGATCTTGTTTTGTTTTGTTTTGTTTTTAATGTTAAATAGTACATGACACATACAAGGGAGGTTTCCCACTATTCTGTTTCAAACAATATTAGTTGTCATAGAAATGACTTTACTGTAGTGAAAGTGTTGCATCTAAATCCACTTTTACCTTGTAATTTTGTGTTGAATTCATTAAGAAAAGTTACTAAGTCGGCACTAAAAGCTAATTTTAGCGGTAGTTAAGGGTAGTACTTGCAACCACTTGAAAATATAAAAGCCACGCTTGGCCTGTGGGCTCTACAGAAACAGGCAGTGACGGGGCGCCTGGGTGGCTCAATGGGTTAAAGCCTCTGCCTTCAGCTCGGGTCATGATCCCAGTGTCCTGGGATCGAGCCCTGCATCGGGCTCTCTGCTCAGCAGGGAGCCTGCTTCCTCCTCTCTCTCTGCCCTGCCTCTCTGGCTACTTGTAGATCTCTGTCAGGTAAATTAATAAAATCTTTAAAAAAAAGAAAGAAAGAAAGAAAGAAAGAAAGAAAGAAAGAAAGAAAGAAAGAAAGAAAGAAAGAGGCAGTGGAGGGGATTCGGTCAGGGGCCTTGGTTTGCAAGCTCTGAACTACACCAATAGAACCTCTGGAGTCTGACTCCCTAGATTTGAATTCTGGCCATACTCACTTAGGACCTCCATGATTTGGGGCTAATTACATGATGTCTCTGACGCTCTAGGAGAGGGTAAGAATTCCCCACTTCATAGAGTTGAAAGGATGAAACAAAGGGAGGGCGTGGAATAATGTATAAACAATTAGTAAGTAGTTTTCAATAGTAAAATAGAAACTTCCCATAATGGTATAAACGGATCAAAGATTCAGCCATGTAAGATGAGGCGGGGCAGAGCAGGCAGGGGGCAAGCCAAGGAGACGGACCCGTGCCAGCCCACTGGGGAGGATATGTGCCCATCACCGACCATCTTCCATCTGCATTCTGGTTATTACTGAGGCATTTTGCTGTATTAGAATGACTGCAAATGCTTTATGACTATTGCCATCATGATCATCTCTTTTCAAGTTCTTTTAGCACCTTACGAGATAGTATTCATACCACTTTACAGACAAGGAAGTTCCGCTTCTCCTCCTTGGCCATGATCAACAAATTCAGCTTCCCCAGTTCTGTGCTGTGTCCTGACTCAACGTGTTCTACCTTTTTCCAGAGTAACCACAGGTAGAGAGCAGAGCATGGCTTTTGCTTTTCCTTGGACCTTGGAACAGACTTTAAAGGTTTTACAAGTCTTTATATATGACCCAACTGTGTGCCTATCTCCTGATCCTAAAAAATTGGAGGTGTGCCTTCTTTATTTCTGAATGTATAGAGATGATTACTGAATGTACAGAGATGCTACATTCATGTAGCAAATGAATGAATGAAGATTGTTATAAAAATGTGGTGTTTCATTATTATTCTTCATGAAGAACAGCACCCTTCGGTCATTTCTTTCATTGTGCTCACTATTTTCACATTCTTTTCTATATTATGATATTTATTTATAAACTAAAAGAGACCTTTTATGGAAAGAACACACAGATTGACATGTGTTCCTGTTCAGATCACAAATTCACCATTCAAAAGCTATGTAAATTTATGCAAAAATTTCACTTCTCTGTTCATTTTCTGATCTAAAAGCTATCTTTAGGATCAAATTTAATTTTGAAATTCCATAATAGTTTTTTAAAACAGGAAGTTTAACGTTGGTAATGGGTTCTGTATTATACATTTTTTTTTTGAAAAATAACTTCTAGGATTTAAATGAGGACTTAACAATGCCTCAGCTCTACATTGTTTTAGGAGATGAATGGCATCCTTTTATTTTTTGGTAGAAATACTTAAAGAAAACATATTTGGCATATGATGACTAACTTTTGTTAAGTCTCCTTGAATTTATTTTTAATACACCATAACAGCAGTCTAACTTGATGCATACCTGAAATTCTGCATTGGTTTTTTAAAGCCATATTCAAACATAACCAGCATCAATAATTTTATTCAATAAACCAGCATCTTAACTGTGGCTTTATACTAATATCAGTAACCCAAACTGAAAAGGACTGATCAGGCCCGGCGGGAGAAACCAAGCTAATTTCTCTATCACCTCCTAGGTATTTGCTTTATCTGAGAGACCTCATATATTTAAAAAAAAAAAAAAAAAAAAAAAAAAAAACACCTCTCATTGGGTTCATATATGCATTTTTCTCTTCATGAGCTCAATGTTGAGTAATTTTGATATTTATCACTGGAAATGGACTCGGTTTTGCTATACACCTGCAACTTCCATCTTTCTTCTGATGACAGTAACCAGCATGTAGCAATTGCTTTAGTTTTCCAGGACTTCTGCTTTCCTAAGGCAGGACTATGGGTAGATTGTCTTCTTCCTGTGGTGTTCCCAGCCCCTAGCTTAGAGCCTGACACATAATGCCTGACTCAAATAAATGAGAGCATGGATGAAAGCATGATCACGTTTGAAGCTCATGGCATTATCCCCATTAGACAGATGAGGAAAGAAAGGATCAGACAGGTTAATTAAGGAATATTTTACAAGGTCACCGGAAAGATAAAGTGGTAGCGCTAAGACTAAAACCCTATCTTCTGACTGAAGAGCCATTATCTTTTCAATTACTCCAGGCTGCCTCTATTCACAAATCATTAAAGCTGTGCAGGTTTTTCGAGCTGACCTGTCTTGTCACGTTTCTTTCAGAAGATTGTATTATGAATACTTCATACACTGTCTCTAGCAGTTTTATGATGTTTAGGATCGTAAAACAGCCATAAACTTCCTCAGCACAAAAACACCAGGAAGGCCAACTGAGAAACTTGCCACAAACTTTTACTGTGCATCTGTAGAGAATTAGGGTCCCCGTAAACATTCTGGGGCGCTCCCCAGGGAGTTTGGCGGGCTACGATTTCCCACAACTGTTCAGAAGTTCCAAGAAGTTAGCAACATTTTTGTGCTGCTTAGGCAAGTATGTTATCCACAGGCTCTAATTTCTAAGGTCCAAGGAAAAGAAATGGTCGTGGAAACTTCCTCTGGGGGCTTTGTTGGGTAGAAAGCATGCTCTTTCATCCCAAACAAACCATTTCTAAGAAAGCAACAATTTTGTTGACTACATTTAAAGATAGAAAGCGCGGTTCCCAAATGCAATTTCAGTTTTCCAAAGGACAATTTTATTCTTTTCAGAAATGCCTTGGTGATTTTTTGTTGTTGTTGTTTTGTTCCGTTTTGCTTAGAAGCACCGCTTAGATGCTCCTCTTTAGTCAACATGAAAAGGAAAGAAAAGAACAAGCAACCCAATGATCCTCTGGTGGCCTCGAGGCAGTGGATGGAGAATGTCTCTCAAATACAAACAGGTACTCTAGGTGACACTGGTGAAGACATTTCAAATCAGGCTAAAAAACTCTCCAAACGCAGCCCCAGTCAGATTGACTCAGATTAAATGTTTTCTTTTCTTTTTTTTTTCTTTCCTAAGAGATGTTTATTTTCTGTAGTATTTTTAAGAAATCCCTCTAGAAGTTCTGAAATCTCAGTAATAAGATGTTAATATCTTACATTAAGAACTGGCTTACATTTACTTACAGTGGCCAATCTTGGCTTCTATTACATTCAGCATATGAACTTTTTTCTTTTGACAAATTATTATTTTAATTTGTCAAAAGGTAATTACTAAGGTAATTATTAAAATTACTGATTCCACACTTCCTAAATCTGTGCTATCAGCCCTCAGTATGCGTGTGTGTGTGTGTGCGTGTGTGTTTATTTTTTTAGAGAGAAAATTAATAGGAATTTAGCACCAGGACCAGCAACTCAATCAGTATTTCTGGACATTTGTTTACTGTTTTGATCATGGAGGAGAGGAAAAAGAATTTTCCCTCTACCCTTTAGAGTTCTTAGCTGAGACTTCCCCATCATAAAAGATGCCTTAACAAAAGTAAAACAAATAGGCATCTGATTGACACGTACACCTCAAATACGCACGGGAGCTGCCAAGGAAAATGAGCAATGTTCTGAGGTGGTTTGGAAATCAGCCTTCGGCACCATACTAAGAGAGAAAGGGAAGCGGAAGCAGGCCTCTCAGGGGGCAGGAAATGGTTTTTAGGAAAGATGAATGGGCCCTTGGAAGAACAGATGGGGGGTGTGATAGTTTGTGACAAAGTGTATCTGGGTGTGGGGTTGACTTCTAGGCTCCTCTCCTGTGACAAGAATCACTCTTCCCTGGTTGATGATGCTCCCAGCAGAGGGATTTATGACACGTGGTTCTCTCTGGAGGATCTGTATTAAGGCAGATAAAGGAGTTCAGAGAAAGCCTCTCCCTGTTTTGTTGCTTCTCACTGCTTTCAGCTCAAAATAATCAATATGCCAACGTGGCACATTTTGGGGTGATATATTCTGCTACACTTTACCTGCTTTGCGTCTTTCCTATATTCCTTGTAGGTAGGACATAAATGCTTCAAATATGGGTAATTCCTTAGGAAGTACGATTTCCCCAGTTTAATTAATAAGTTCATAACTGATTTTGAGATTATTTTTATCTATGTAAAATTTATATTCTAAAGAATATTCACTTTAGGGAAATGAAGATAGGTTTAAATTTGAGGTTTGTTTATCTGGGACATCTTACTAGATTAGGAACTTTATTAATGGCTACAGTCTATCATTTATAATTGTATCCTCAAAACTTAGTTGATGACTGACAATATCAAACCCTTGGTAAATTCTGTTAACTAACTGAATGAAAGACAATTAAACCATGCACACCATGTGTCCATCCAGGGGTCAGCACACTAGAGTCAAATCTGGCCTGTGGCCTGTTCTTGTATGCCCTACAAGCTAAGAATGCTTTTTCACATTTTTAAAGGTCTTGTAAAAATAACAATGAAGCATATGTGACAGAGACTATATGACCCACAAAGCCTAAAATATTTACTATTTGCAGACCCATCTTTACTTTTAAATATATACTTTTTAAAAATATATATATTCTTTGGTCAGAACTCAGACCAATTTGTAGAGTGAGGCTACCCAGGGAGGTAGACCCTGGAAACTGCCTATTCAAAGTCATTCTCCTTTACTCTTGTTAACAGAACTCCTATTCTGTTTGGCTTACATTGTACCTACCTCTAGGGATGAAATGTGGTAGGTCGAAGCCTGTCTCAGCCATTCCATTTGTTTTTACCAGTGACTTGTCTGCATAGACATATAAATAAGTCTTGGAAGATGAAACTGAAGGGGAAAGTCCAGAAAGCTATCTGGGGAGGGTTTTATTCCTCTTTTAAAAGGAAACATATAGAAAGGAATATACAAGTGTGTTCCCACTTTGTTCCTTGGGAACTTGGTTATGTGCAGACATATTCTGGATCTTTGGCAGTCTTCTTTTCACCACGAAGGGAAGACCAAACCGTTGATAGCTGTGCTGATGTTATCACTGACGGGCTAAGTGATAACAGAGTGCTGATGCTATCACTGACGTCAGTGCTAACTAAGATGTTATCACCGCCGGGCTGCTGGACTGACCTCTGAACCACCTACGTTCAGTCTTCTCACATGGTATAAGATCGTGGCTTTATGGTTTAGCCATTGTTAACTGTGCACTCTGCTTCCTGCTGCCAAAATATCCTAACTGATCCCCTTCAAGTTTTAAATCTGTTATGATAATGAGCTAGATTAAGTTATTAAGTTTGTTTGGCATGAGGAGCTTTTTCAAATGACTTGGAGTCATGAATGAAATGATGATATTATCCAGACAAGGACTGATGTAACCTGGTATTGCATAATCTTGGAAGTAACCATTTAATCCTAGATTTGTATGAGAAATGTAGCCATTTGGAGAGCAGAGTAGATTCAACAGTGGAAAATAATTTAATTTTCCCATCCGATTAAGAAGTAGCTATGTGTGTAAAGAAGTTTGTGAGTGTTTATGTGTTTTTGTGCATGTTCTGTGTGAAGACAGAATGCATGCACCACACTCTATCAGCTATGGTTCAGAAGACAACAGACTAGGGATTCAGAGGGGAAAAGCCATTGACCTCTCAATAAAGATGTTACAAATCCATGAGGTGAAGTTCACGCTCTTGAATTTCATTAAGAACCCCCAAGTTCTCCCCTCAATGCCTGTTTAAGAATGGATAAAATGGATAAAAATACATTATGATAATAACAATGTTAAGATAATAATCTTACCCTATTTCTTTGTTCTGACATCCCAACTTGGCAACTGCATTTTGAGGCCACGAAGGAATTCTCGTGGGGATCACAGGCACAGAGTAATGCTTTTCAGACTTCTAGAAGCTCTGCATTAGCTCTGTTAATTACTGTAATCCTGCGACAAACTAACATTCATTTAGTTTCCTGAAACTTTTCAATTAACTTTCGATTGAGATTTTTTTCTCAGTTGTTGCATATCTTATTTATCTATTATATCTGCGTATGTATCTATGAATAATACTTTGGATGGGCATTCCATCTCTGGCTTGTATTACCTTCTGGTACTGGTTAGATCACCTATAAAATTTTATGCTATTTCTGTCCATTTTTGCAAAATTCTATTATTATTATTTCTATTTCTGTCCATTATTGCAAAATTCTAACTACCTGGTAGGGGTCCATACTTTCTGAATTTGTAAAGACACAACTTTACAAAGTTGCTCCCCACTAAGCTGCTTTCATAAAACAAATTGAGAATGGAAAACCTACTTATCTAAAAGAAGAAAGGGGTACATTTCCTACAATAAAATTCTAATGTAATAGTGCTTTACAGTATAAAGTGCCCTCATATTAGTTACGGTATCCTCATAAAAACTCCAAGAAGTCAAGGTATTGTTTTTTGTGCCCATCTGATAGTTAAAAAACAGAGGCTCATAAAGTTTAAGAGATTTGCTCACGTCACTGTCCTGCAAAGAAATGGATTCTGACTCTAAACCCAGATCTCCTAATTCTACTCTCTCCCAGAAGGAGGCCATTCTAACCGTTTTTTGGTTTTTGTTTGTTTAGTTCTGGCATCACCACCATTTTTTTGAATTGCTTTTGGAAATAATTACATTTTGAAATTGCAATTTTGTCAGAGGTAGCCCATTAATTAGGCTGGCTGACATCTAACATTCTCAGTGAACTGAGCGAGCCTATTTAAAAATGCGTCTATCAATTTCTCTTTTAAAAACAGAGGAAAAGTAGTTCACCACATATTAGGAATGAACAGAAATAATTTGGAAATGTTTGAATACTGTGTATCAGGTTAGTGTAGTACATACAGCTACAGACTCCATGGGTATAACGTGACAAATGTCAATGTCAGTTGAAGACTGAGCGTGAAGGTCCCCAGTCAATTTACGATGCGATCTTCTTTGGCTTGTGTTCTCACCAGATGACAGAATTCTGCTCATAAAGTCAGTGATAGCATCAGCCTTTATTGGTGGGCCACAAATGTGCACCGTTCATTCCTTTAAATTAACCTCAAGACTCCAGTTTACATGGCAGAGCTGGGCTCCCTAATTATTTTCACAAAACTACTGATGTGCCCAGAAACAAAGGAAGAGAGAAGATATGAGGTGTTAGAACCATGGCTGACTCTCACACAAACAGGCATGGGTACTAGAAAATATAACAAATCACTGGTTTTTAATTAAAAAAAGAGACACTTGTCCATATTAAATTTTTGTTGAAGGTGTTATAGTTAATTCTAGAGATGTCTCAGGGGCTAATTCATTTTGTACACTTGTCGATAAATCTATATATTTTAGAATGTGTTAAAAATATGTCTTAAGGTAATATTTTTCATCTCTACAATGTATGTGAAAAATTATTCTTTTTATCCTCTGAGGACAGCTACGACTGGGAATTGAATTCTCTGTTACTCACATGCTGGCCTTGGCAGAGAAAGGCCAGGATTATCTTAGAATCATGGCTTCATTATTGAGATAAAATAGGAGATAAAATGAGGAGACTTTACTGCTCTTTATATAATTAAATGCAATCATTATTATGAAAAATTTTCTGCACAGCTGTTAGGCTGGAACAAAATTTGCATTATCAGTAATCCCTTTATGTCTTTGACATGATTCATAACTTCTCACATATTCCCTGGTCTGAAAATGAAATAGAATTTGAAACCTTCCACAGGTAAATATTGCATATTTGTTGTCCTACTATCGATTCTATAGCTTGTTTCTTAATTCAGTGCACATTCCAATGGTTAAATTGCCAAACTGGGACAAGTTATCCTCTTAGTGGCTCGCAGATGAAGGGTTGAATGGCCAAGCAGGTCATAAAATTGGCGACATGGTTTAGTCTCAGACTTGAAGACACTAAGGTAAGGGTCTTCAAAGAGGCTGTTCATTAGGCCACTCTGATGTCATAAGGTGTATGTTAGAGTGGAGGTTATGTTATGCACCAAATGGGGACCTGGCTAGGTCCATGGTTAGGAACCTGGAGATTGAGGTATTATCAGACCTACTTGACTGTATCTGACAAAACTTCTCCAATATATTTACCAGTATTGCAAATATATTTAATTTCCTTTGATTGTCTAAATCTCCAGTGACTCTGAGTGTAGGCAGGAAAGATAAAGGTACAGTGCACTGGGGACCTTAAAACCCCATATATCAGTCCAAACTCAGAAATAAGTCCATCCATGCTCAGACCTAAAAGGTCTGTGAATTTCCTTTTCCAGTCTCATGCGAAGTGGCCCTAGCCCTTTTTGGAAAAGATTAGCAATCTCAGTCTCTTTTCTTCAGAGATTCTTACTCCTTATTTGAGGGACCCTTGGTCTTGAGAAATGATTTATGTCAAGGAATTACATGGAGTGGTCTTCTGCGGGCTCTATAATGTCACAGTCAGGCTTCTGCTGATAACACTAGCATGTGTTTGTTTGTCTCAATCAAGTTAAACTCTCATAGTCAGCCTGACTTTAGTCCAAGAGATACCATGGTTAATTAACAACTACTACAGCTCCCTCTAGGGCGATTTATTCTGATGACCTTTCTGTCCCGGCTGCCTGTTTTTAAAACCACGAGCACCTTGTTTCCTGCAGTTCACTGCTTAGTCTTTCCCAGTGTGGGACACAACCATCCACATGGAAATCAGGGAACTTATTTCTGCGATAAGATTTTCCACCTTCTTGCCTAGCCTCCTACTAGAAACAGCCATCATTATAGCATCTTTCAAGGTGCGGTGAAAACCTTTTAATAAAAATCCATATTTAAAAATACTTCATTTGGAAATAATTTCCAATTTACAGCAAAGGCACAAAAGCGAGCATCTGCAGAGATCAACAATATGCCCCTCCCCGGGTTCCTTTGTCGTGAACAATGTGCCCTATTTGCTCTCTCATTTGGATTTGGTCTCAACATTTGGGAGTACGTTGCATATCCCTTGGTCCTTTACTGCTAAATGACTTATTTTCTAAGAAGAAAGACGTATTCTCATGTAACAGCTGTATGGTTCTTACCTTTAGTAAATTCAACATTAATTCGATAATTTTGTTTCATCTGCCATCCATATTCTAATCTCGTCACACCAACCCAATAATGCCCTTTACTGAATTTGCTTGTTCTCCAGTATAAATACTCTAGGATTCGGTATGGCACTTAGTGGTTAAGTCTTTTTAGGCTCATTTAATCTGGTACATTTCTAAGACTTTTGTCTTTTGTTACATTAGACTTTACGCAGAATACAATCCTAACCCCCTTTTCAAAAAACAGAATACAGTGTTCCTCTCTTTCAGTTTGTTTGATTCCTCATTTTTAGACTGAGGTTACGTATTCCCAGCCAGAGTATGACACACAGGATACTGTGATGATGTCCCCCTCAGGGTATTAAATGGATAATAGGTGTTAGAACACAAGGTCTATCCACATCTTTATCACCCTGTCAAAGTATTGTCATTTCTCCATTGAGTAGTTAACTATTTTGCCCTTTGCATTTAAGAAATGATTAGAAGGATAATTGAAGATCAGACTAATATTTTGCACCTTATCGGAATCTATCCCCCTAGTTCTAGCATCCATTGATGATTATACTTGGTATAATGATCATATTGATATAGTTGGCTTGATCTATTGTTATATTTCTTTTTCCCTTGTTAGCCTGTCTTAGAACCATTCTCATACAAATTCCTTAGCTTTCTGCTACTTACATATGAGCCAAATCTTGGATCTATTTTGATATGTAATATAATGCCTTCCATGTTAGCCTCTGTATTTGTCTCCCTGGGACAAGCTGCAAGCCAACTCCTGTCAAATGGATACTGTCTACGAGGCCCAGTACAGGCAGGGCTGGGGAAGGGTACTGCCATCCTTTGAGAGAGGAAGGTATCGCAGGGTCCCCAAACAACTCTGGTTTGTCTCATCAGACGGAAGGAAGAACTGTTTCCGCTGGTAAAGAGATAGTCTCTGGTCTTTGGGGATATAGAGTAGTTGGGTTCATCTGAATTCACCAAACTGTCTTCAGAATTCTACCTTCTCTTAATAAACACTCAAGCTTTGACACAAGAGACACGAAGATTTCCATTCAATTTATGTTTGATTTAGACAATTAAAGGAACTGACTGCTTTCTGGCTTGACATGTCAGTGTTGCGGCTGCAAGAGATCATGCTAGAGGTTCCTTAATTTCCTAACCATGTCTCCTGCTGAGAACTTAAAACCCAGAGGTCCTATTTTTTCCGCTCTCCTTGAAACTCTCCAGTGGCACGAGAAACAGCTAGAGGTCTGTATTCTTCCTTATCGCCACCATCGTCCATCACAGCAATCACCTGATCTGCCCAGACGCCCCCTTAGTAGGCACTTTATTTCAAGAGGCTAAATAAGTCACTGCGCATGCGCCGGTGGTTTCCAGTTTGGGGGGAGCTTTCGGGAACTCTCCTTCTTCACTCCCAGACAGGCCTGGCTACTTCTAGTAGTAGACTAGAAGGACTCAATGTAAACGCAGGATTTAGTCTAATTTTTTTTTTTTTTTAAGAGGAAGAGATGAAAGACAGACTCACAGGCTTCCATTAAGGAAAACTGGAGGGATGGATGCCAGTCCAGCGCCGGAAATGACGTCTCCGAGGAGACCAGCTCCGCAGGGCGCCCTGCGCTGACGTCACCGGAAGTGAGCGCGGCGCAGGATCCGGGCTTCCGTACTGTACTAAGGGTCAATGCCACTGCTGCCTCTGATCGGACTCCCCATCAAAACGAATCCAATAGGAAATAGGACAGTTAACAAGGCAGAAAATCTCCAAATTTCCATGACCTCGTTAGCCAGGAAAACATCAAAAGGAACGAGAAAATGTCCTCTGCCTCGTTTGCACTCCGCAAACCCCATTCCAGAGCCTTTAATCCGAGGCGCCTTCTTTGCATCCAGAACCAGCGCTGCGACGGGTAAATGCTATTTTCAGCTTTTCCAATTCTCAATGAAACGGTGAAATCTAGTTTGAACAAGACACCCACGAGATTTAGCGTGGTTCACCGGTGAGAACTGCCGCACTTAGACTCAGGTGCAATCAACCCCATTTATCTATTTTTAATGAGAGCTGTAAGCAGTAAATACTTGACTCAGATCTCACACTGTGTACTTATAAATCATACTTCACGAAACTCATAAAATGGATGATTCTGGCTTCCTTGGGCTGAAGTCTATGACACTTATTTTCCGCCTTTATTTAATATTCTTAAATCATGAAAATAAATAGCATCTAGCTTCTGACTGTAGTGATTTTGATATTTAGTCTTATATTTAATGCATTTTTCTTTCCTAATAAAGCTTTGATATATTAAAGTTAATTAAACAGTAATTGCATATGACTCATTAACATATCCACAGCTTGGGCGCAGCAAGAACAAGCTGATTTTTTAACAAAATGGTATGGAAGATCCAGTCCACCCCCACCCCGAGTAAAGGAGAGTCTTACCTTCTCACTGAGGTGACGGGGTTAAATGGAGTGTGTTAAGCGTATGTCATAGTCTTAGCTGCTAACTAACAGAATGTCGAGTTAAGTGTATTTGTTGATACAGTTGTGAGCATACCTTTTTATGTTGTTGCTGTTATCCGTGACTGCGTTTTTAACTGAAGTAGAAAATCATAGGAAAAAGAAATGAAAACTATAACTGTAGGCTAATTGGCTTTGAAGCTTTGGGGATTCATTTTATTGTGGAAGAGTCCACTGAAAGGCAAATGCTGGTGCACAGCATGAAAAGTATTGACCACACGGTAACCACAGGAGAAAGCTCAGCCGGCTTGCGATGCTGTCTGATTAAGAGGTGCATATACATAAGCCAACTTTCCTTGTGTTTGTTTTATTTATACTTGTTTAGCTCTTCGAGGCCAGGACTTACTCATTACTTGAAATTCAATGAAAGGGGAAAAAAGACGAAGATGAGAGAAAAGAACTTCTTAAAAAATACCTTTCTTTTTATTTGAGATCTTCTTTGAAGGTTTCCATTTTGTGGTAAATTATTTTGTTGCATTTCACATTTTAACTTATGCTTGCAAACTTTTACTAGTTAACAGAGTAACCTTTGTAATTCTGGACTAAGCATATGTGTTCTCCAAACTTTGATATGAGAAGGATCTCCTCCATCAGGGAATAGAGAAAATAAGGCGGTATGTAAGAGCCAAGTTTCCAATTATTAGCTGGAATTTTGTTTAGGAGAAGCTGACGCTTAAGAACGCCTTCCCAAGGCAAAACTCTCCGGCTGCTCTGAAGTCGTCAGCTTCTGTTCAGGGGCCAATATAACATGTTCCCTTCTTATCAAGTAAATCTAGAAGTTTCACTCCATTCTCCACATTTCTCTGAATGATGTAGATTAATCTTTGGTGGAAGGGATAACCTTAAGAGATAGATGGCACAAAATTTTAAATGTCATTTCACATGGTATTTTTCTAATTGACTGAAAATACCTATTTCTGATATCACCGCAATCAGAATATGACCCGACTATACACCGGTTCAGAATATGACACATACACAAATATCACTGAAGCAAAGCAGAAGAGATATCTGATTGTTGTTATACTAGAATGCAGGTCTACAGAGCAGAGAACTACAACCTGTGCTTCTAATAAGATGAAGCTACAGAATCACGAGAACCAAACGTGATTATTTGAATCTTGATATTAGCATTGAAAACCAATGCTTCAGTTAAGGTGGTGCAAAGATGCTGCTGGGTTGCATATTCGAAAGGACAAGTATCCAGAGGAAACACTCATGCAAGGCTTTAACAAGCATAAAGGATGTGGAAGAGCAGAAAGAAATCACAGGCAATCACGAATCATGACAAGGCTCACACATCTCTAGGCACAGTCCATCAAGATCTTTCCTCAGCCACAGAAGATGTACTTCCTCTCCGGATACAAAGCACCTTGATACATGTGAGGTATTTTGGTGTCTGGAGAGTCCAAGCTCAAGTGTACCAAAGGACTTTCATAGGCCTGCATCATACAGGCGAAGTAGGGTGGATAGCGGTTAAACCAGGTGCAATTATCCATCTGTGCGCACTTTGCAAACTGTACGGACACACATAACCAAGCCCCCACCTCTACTATTTTTGAATTTTTACATCTGTTGCCCTGATTTGCAATGTATCTGTGTTTCTGGATTCCTGATTCCTCATCTGACTGTCATTCTCAAAATTGTTTATTCCCCTGACCCTTTTCTCCTCCTGGCGATTGCCCTAGTGCAGCGATTTGGAAGAGAAAGTAAGAAGATTAAAGACATTAAACTATCTACATCTTTTCTGACTGGAAGATTGTCTTTTATATTACAGTGTTTGGTGATACATTTGAAGGTTTAAGTTGAGAGGATGGGACTTTCTGGGTAAAGAATTTAAATGACTTATTTGGGATGGAGGCAATAGAATAAATTGCCTTATATAGTATTTATACGTAGGGCATTCATTGTAAATTTATCAGTCATACATGAGAATAGCTTTGGGTTACATGGCATTCGTAGTGACAATATTCTATCTGTATTTCTTATTTTTATATTTACATTACTTGAGAAAACCTAAGAGATGTTATTGGTAATATAAGAGCTCTTAACTTAAAATAGAGCTAGTCTGTCCACCACGTGCCACACAGAACACGTGTAATTACATTTCATCGTAATGTCATGAAGGTCACCTGGGTTGCAACAAGATTTTCTCATGACTGGCCCTTAACACTCCCCTATGGCATGTATGGTTGGTTCTCATCTACTTGCCTGTCTCACAAAAGCTGATTTGACTGTGCCTGTTGACTGATGGTGTTTCTCAAAGTTGCCAGGAAGAACATAGTTGGCATTTTCATTTTGCCTGATGTCCTGATGAGGTTCAGTATCTCCCAAGTGTTTTCTATAGAGATCAATTCTGGGAATAAAGACTTTCTTGGTTCATCAGGAGGCATAAGACAAGAAGAACAATAACAAAATTAACACTGAGTACTCACCATGTGTCAAAGGCATCAACTATATAACTTACTTATTTCAACCCTTAACAGTTTTATGAGATAATAACTGTTGTTATCACCATTTTACAGATGTGGAAACTAAAGCATAGAAAGGGTTAGTAATTTTCCAAATTGCACACAGTAGGAAAAGTGTGAACTGATATTTAGGCAGATATATTGGTGAGATCCCAGAGTTCACACAAGATGAAACAAAGCAAGAAAAGCCACAGTAACAATGATTTTAAAAGTTCTTAAACCGTGGTTCTCTATATACATTTGTTCATGGAATGTGCCTTATGAATAATATCCATTAACATGGATGTTAACATAACACCATTACAATGGTGTACACTTTGGGAAATGATTCATTTGATTTGGTGAGGCTCTCTACGTGGTACCTGCAGATCCCAGCGATGCTCTCAAGTTGCAGACTTGCTCAGGGGACCTCGAATGAACAGGTTTGAAGGTTTCCAGGGTAAGGGATAGGGTTCAAGATATCTCATCACATTTACTTTAGAAATCTGCCAAGAGTTCAAGATAAGCCCCCTGAATTCTCATTCAAACTAATAACATGTTCCATAAAGGCAGGAAGGTTTGCTTATGTTGTTCTCTTCTTTATCCCCGAGAGTTAGCATAATGCCTAGACCATAGCAGGTACCCAAAAGAAGATGAATAAATGAATTAAATAACTACCACAGATCATAACTTTACTGTGTACCAGATTTTTTCCTAAACTCTGGAGTACAGAAGAGACCAGCAAAGTAGAATGGAAAGTGATGTCAAATGTCCATCACAGGAGTCCCCTGTCCCTCTTAGCTCTCATCCTCACTGTTACTCAACAATGCTCAGGAAAATTAAGATCCATGCTCCACACAGCTAGAACAGTTCTTTCATTTGGCATACAGTTTTCTACAAGGACAAGGAAAAGATTTTCATTAATTAATTTAGATAGTGAATATTTTTTCAAAAGAGTTATTTATTTGAGAAAGAGAGAGAGCCTGCAAGTGGGGGGGGGGGGCAGAGGGAGAGAGAGAATCTCAAGCAGACTCCCAACTGTGGGGGGAGCCCAATGAGGGGCTCCATCACACAACCCTGAGATCATGACCCAAGCCCAAACCAAGAGTTGGACACTTAACCAACTGAACTACCCAGACACCCCAGTAGTGAATATTTTTTGAGGGCTTATTATTTGGTAGCTATTAGATACACAATAACAAAGAAAGACCATGTAATACTTACATAGTAATTACTGTGCACTTTTTGTACTTGATATATACACATATATTTCACACACACACACACACACACACACACACACACACAAACATATACTTACTGAACCTTCTATACATTTACATATGATAAAATGAAGTCTGCAAAGCCAAAGCTGTAACTGGCACAGCTTGGATCAAGAACCTACAAAGACGTTCTTTAGAAGCCATGTTATTAACCCGTAAGCTATGGTCCTTACTCCAACTTTAGTTGAAATGAAAGACACATAATCACACAATGCTTATCAAAATTTACAAATATGAATTGGATGGCTACATGTAGAAGAATGAAACTCGACCATTTTCTTACCGTACACAAAATAAACTTGAAATGGATAAAAGACCTCAACATGAGCCAGGAATCTATCAAAATCCTAGAGGAGAACATAGGCAGTAATCTATTTGACATCGGTCACAGCAACTTCTTTCAAGACATGTCTCCAAAGGCAAAGGAAACAAAAGTAAAAATGAACTTCTGGGACTTCATCATCTGCACAGTAAAGGAAACAATCAACAAAACAAAGAAGCAACCCACAGAGTGGGAGAAGGTATTTGCAAATGACACTACAGACAAAGGGCTGATGTCCAAGATCTATAAAGAACTCCTCAAACTCAACACACATGAAACAGATAATCACGTCAAAAAATAGGCAGGAGACATGAACAGACATGTCTCCAAAGAAGACATACAAATGGGTAACAGACTCATGAAAAAATGTTCATCATCATTAGCCATCAAGGAGATTCAAATTAAAACCACATTGAGATACCACCTTACACCAGTTAGAATGGCCAAAATTAACAAGACAGTAAACAACGTGTGTTGGAGAGGATGTGGAGAAAGGGGAACCGTCACACTGTTGGTGGGAATGCAAGTTGGTGCAGCCACTTTGGAAAACAGTGTGGAGATTCCTTAAGAAATTAAAAAAAAAGAGCTACCCTATGACCCTGCAATTGCACTACTAGACATTTACCCCAAAGATACTGATGTAGTGAAAAGAAGGGCCATCTATACCCCAATGTTCATAGCAGCAATGGCCACGGTCACTAAACTGTGGAAAGAACCTAGATGCCCTTCAACGGACAAAAGGATAAGGAAGATGTGGTCCATATACACTATGGAGTATGATGCCTCCATCAGAAAGGATGAATACCCAACTTTTGTATCAACACGGACAGGACTGGAGGAGATTATGCTGAGTGAAATAAGTCAAGCAGAGAGAGTCAATTATCATATGGTTTCATTTACTTGAGGAGCATAAGGAATAACATGGAGGACATTGTGAGATGGAGAGGAGAAGTGAGCTGGGGGAAATCGGAGGGGGAGACAAATCATGAGAGACTGTGGACTCTGAGAAACAAACTGAGGGTTTTGGAGGGGAGGGAGGTGGAGGGTTAGGTGAGCCTGGTGGTGGGTATTATGGAGGGTATATATTAGATGGAGCACTGGATGTAGTGCCTCAACAATGAATTATGGAACACTGAAGATAAAGAAAATAAAATAAAATGGAAAAAAAAACCACTTACAAATATGACAAGTGCTGTGGAAGAACAGCAGAGGGCATGTATGAAAGAGTGAACTGGAAGAAGAGCCAGGGTAGGACTCTGAGAAAATGAAACCTAGGCTGATTTCTGAAAGCAGCTGAGCAGTCAGCCAGGCTAAGAGCCAGGAAGGCTAAGGGGAGCCGTGTGCGAGGTCCAGTGCGGGGCAGGCCCACTGTCTGCTATTTACCAAAGTGAGAGAAAGGCATTGTGCTGTGCCCTTAGGAGCTGGGAGCAGGACAGGGAAAAGGTAAGTAGAACATTCCACTGGGAGGTTGGACAGGGAGGGCACATCTTGCTGGGTCTCTTAGACTGTGCAAACATTTGCATGCCATCTTCATTACACGAGGAAGCCAATGGAAGTTTCTAGCAGGGATGTGACATGATCCTATCTATGTTTTATAAATATCACTCATTGTGCTTTTTATACTTTCACAGCAATAAATAGCCATGATGATTAGTAGCACATTTTTTGACAGGATTATTTATTCCATTTAACAGATGTTTTCTCCGTTATTTGAGCTAGCTCACTTGTATCGCAGACACCATGTGGAAAATGCTTCTGAATGCAGGACACCTATTTACAACCATTTTTGAAATAAAGTATATTTTAACATAAATACAATATGTACAAAAAGCAAATTTATGAGATCTTTGCATGTTATTATGAAATAAAGGAGAAGATATGTGGCAGAGATACTGTTAAGTGCTTCACTCTGTTGTTGATAAAAGTTACCACATGTAACTTTTCCAAAGCCATCCAGTGCTCATTGGAGGTTATGTGTGAATTAAGTAACATTAGTATACTTAGATATTTAGATGATATTTGTTATAAGGAGTCCTGATTGCAATGATAGACAAAATGTAACTATTATAAGTATTAATACATACATTACTACATTAATACATTAACAGACAGATTAAGGCTTACTATTTCACCCATATTTTAAATGCAATGAATTAAAAGGCAAAAATGCTAGCATTTTAAAAAGTACTTACACTGACCTGTATAGTGAACTGCTGAAACCAACAGGTTTGCCCAGATAATGCGTATTCTTCGCAAAACCACCACCTAGGGAAAGAACACAGCTACTTTTAGGTTGCTCAGTGTTTGTAGCTCATTCGTATAAACAGGTTGTCTTTTCGAAACAGGAGTAAACACCATGGCCTGTAACACTGGTTAAAAGCAGGGGCTCTTGGTCTAACAAAGAGTATTTCTCTTCCCCGGGCTGTGGGGAGACCGGCGGGAGGGGAGCTCAGCGCTTAGCATCCATGGCAGGCTCACGGTCCGCCAGCGCCCCCTGGAGGGAGATGGGGAAATAGCAGCCTGTCCGGCAGCAGGAGGGAGATCTGACAGGCATTTCTGAGAAGGAGCCGCTAAAGCAGGGAATTACTGCAAGAGTAGGGGGGTGACAGGTTAGACAGCAAGAGAAATGGCACAATGCAGAGTCAGTTAATGATTCCAGCAGCTTTCAAACGCTGAGAATGTTACAGTTGGTAACGGAGGATGGCACCTGGGAATTACCTCTTGATAAGTCAGGGAAATCCTTCAAAGATTTGAATGTTCTTCCCTATCAGGACATTCAAAAATATTTAGGTTGTGGTTAAAAAAAAAAAAAAAAAAAAAGGCACGTCATAAGTGCCTTTTATTATTTTTTAAAGTCTGTATTATTGAATTGCCACCTGCCAGATTTGAGAATGCAAATGAAAAGAACCCTACAGATACAGTCTAGAATATGTGCTAGCGATTCTATCGAAAAGCAGTCTTGCTAGTTAATTTACCATTGGTAAATTTTTTTCAAATATTTTATTTATTTATTTGACAGACAGAGATCACAAGCAGGCAGGGACGCAGGCAGAGAGAGAGGAGGAAGCAGGCTCCCCGCTGAGCAGAGAGCCTGATGCGGGACTCGATCCCAAGGACCCTGGGATCATGACCTGAGCCGAAGGCAGAGGCTTTAACCCACTGAGCCACCCAGGTGCCCTGGTAAATTTTTGATACAGCCAAATGATCACTGGGCTCTGACCAAATTATACAGGGGATTGTTCATTCACTTTTTAAAAAAATTTTATTTATTTACTTGACAGAAAGAGATACAGCAAGAGGGAACACAAGCAGGGGGAATGTGAGAAGGAGAAGCAGGAACCCTGACTCAGGGCTGGATCCCAGGACCATGGGATCATGACCTGAGCCCAAGGAAGATGCTTAACAACTGAGCCACCAGGTGCCCCAGTTCATTCATTTTTTAAGGTGACCTAAAAAATACAGAATAGTTCAAAGATAAGTGGGAACTAATATTAGAACCAGCTACCAGGTTTTGTTTTTTGTTTTTTGTTTTTTTGTTTTTTTTTATTATGCACAGACACGATACTTCTTTTTTTTTTTTTTTTGCATTTATTCTGTGCAAATTTACTCCCGGGCCATAAGTTTTTGTTTCTTCAGTTTCTTCTGGGATATCTTTTTCTTCTGTGCAACCTCCTCTTCTGGCTTAGGAACAATCTGCTCTTTTTCAGTAAGGATCATCTCAATGTGGCAGGGAGAGCTCATGTATGGGTTAAGGCGACCATGAGCCCTGTAAGTCCTATGCCGCATCTTGGGGGCTTTGTTCACCTGAAAGTGCTCAATGACCAGAGAATCGACATCTAAACCCTTAAGTTCAGCATTACTCTCTGCGTTTTTAAAAGCATGTGCAGTAAAAATTCAGCACTCTTCTTGGGCCACCGACCTTGTGTCCAGCCCCACTGTTTGGCCTGGGCACACCTACCAACTCCACCATTGTAGCGACAGAATGGCACACACTGCTTCTGCAAAGTGACGTCTTTCAGATACTTGGTGGCTTTTCGGATATGCATACCCTTGATGGCCTGGGCAGTTTCACGTGTGTTCTTAAAGTGAACACGGAGATTTGAACCTCTTGACTTGCATGATTTCGTAGGGTTTTCCGGGTCAAGTGAATAGCGAACCATTTTCAGAGGTCACCCCAGGCCGCTGAGTGGAAGAGGAACCACGATACTTCTTTTAAATGGAGCTGGATAGGAGATATTCCTCAAGTACCAGAAATTCTGCAAATATAAATTAAGGGTGGTGGGAACAAGTGCATAAGAGGCATTAAATGTAATTACTATTTTCAGGCCAGGGAGAGAGGGTATAGAGAGGTGTACTGAACTCTTCCTTGTCTCTGGATTTCTATGGGTTTTTGGTTCCTTTCCATTCACTGTGTCCCGGCATCTTGCTTAGTGTACAGCAATGACGCATGTTTTCTGGTGTTAGCTTAAAACCTTATGTTGAGACTGTGGGTTAATGCTACTTTTAATAATCAGTTATGTAAAAGCTGTTAAAATAAAATAATTCCAGAGCAAGTTTGTCCTTTTCACTTACCAACCACAGCCGAAATCAAATTCACAGCTTTGCAAATACTTTCACTTAAGTCTCTGTGTAACTGCACATAATAGCATAACTAATAGCTCTAAAGACCAGTATTTTAATGAAGCACATATCTTTACACTGGGCACAAGGCACTCTGTTAATAAAACAGACATGGACTTTCCCCTTCATGGAGCCTAGAGGGTATTTTATTAATCTACTACTTTATTATTAGTATTAGCTTTTTTATTTTATTTTTTAAATTTATTTTATTTAAAGTATTTTAATAATATTTTATTATTAGCATTAATCTACTACTTTATTATTAATTATTACTACCAATTAAACCACTACAGCAGTCATCATTGATTTGGTTAATTTGTCACTTGTGTTTGAATAAAAAAGTGTGTAGAATGTTTAAAAAATATTAGTTTGGGGTAGAAAGTTAGACACCTAAGGATTATTTCAGGCAATGAGAGAAAAGGGAGCTGACGGTAAAAACTGAGTTGGAACCATAGAAGGGAAGGGTGGAGGGTGTGACTGTTGTGCCCCCGGCACCGTGTTTAATGCTGGCGTGGGTAATCCAGCTGGATCCTCGCACAGGCTGATGAAATCGAGATTTTTCACATGAGGATACTCAGGAGGTTTAAAGTTGAGGGGCAATTAAATGGACCGCCCAAGGTCACACAACAAGTAAGTGCAGATTTTTGTATTTCCCACCCAACTACAGAAGAACGAGAAAATGGAAGATATTTTAAAAGGAGAAGTTAAAATAGTTAGGGCTTTGATACACACAACTAGATACTATTAAAACCACAGAGATGCCAGTGACAGGCATCATAATGGGATCCAAGAATTGTGACCCCCCCTCCCTGTATGCTTTGGGGTTTTTTGCTATTAGGAACCACCACCTTCTCCTGCTATTGCTCATTCCAGAAAGAAGTCTCCAGAATATTATAAGGTAGGCATGCACCTGAAAGTTTGGACTGTCTGTCAGGAGCAGTCTCCCAGTTTTCAAAAAAAAAAGCCAAACAACAACAATAAACAACCAAAACAAAAAAAGAACCCTCTTAAAACTGTTCATTCACAAATCAGTCAGTCAAGAGCAACACATCAGAAATTCTTTTTTTTTTTTTATAAGATTTTATTTATTTATTTGCCAGAGAGAGAGAGAGAGAGAGAGCGCACAGGCAGGCAGAGTGGCAGGCAGAGGCAGAGGGAGAAGCAGGCTCCCCGCCAAGCAAGGAGCTCAATGTGGGACTCGATCCCAGGACACTGGGATCATGACCTGAGCTGAAGGGAGCCGCTTAATCAACTGAGCCACCCAGGCGTCCCCACATCAGAAATTCTTATGGGGCGGCAAACAGAGGTCAGAGATGACGGTCCTGGTCAGGGCTCCTCCTCTCTGTTTCCCGCAGTTTCCTTTGCCTGTGGTCAACCATGGTCCAGAAACAGACCATCCTCCTGACTTAGCATCAAGAAGGTCAAAAAGAAACCTAATGTCAAGTCACAGCGCCTACATTATTCACCTTCACCGCATCTCATCACCTGGCATTTTATCATCTCGCGTCATCACAAGTTGAAGGGTGAGTACGAGATATTTTGAGAGAGCGAGAGAGACCACATTGACATAGATTTTATTAAAGTATACTGTCATCATTCTATTATATTATTATTGTTGTCAATCTCTTACTGTGCTTATTTATAAGCAATTTTATCACAGGTATGCATGGACAGGAAAAAACATGGGTATATACAGGTTTGGGTCCTGTCTGCCATTTCAGGCTTCCCCTGGGGGTCTTGGAACAGATTCTTGGTGGATAAGAACCCCCCCAATGCAGCCAGTGGGTGCTCAGCTAAAAGAAGCTTATAAAAGGAAAACAAACAAAACAAAACAAAAAGGCTTTGCCTCCTTTCCTTCATAATAAAATACTGACACAATCTTAATTATAGGTTATAAACAGTGCTGTTGGACCACCGCTTCACCATATGGGACTGAGGACCATAAATATGTTATGTGTTGGTTCTTGGGGAAAAAAATAGAATATACTCTTTGTAAAAATCATATTTTTATGAGCCTGCTGAAGAGCTGCTGAATGTTGAATCAAATCACGAATTCTCAAGACCATCATAATCAGAGTAGGCAAAGTATATATTTGCTCAGGGAAACATCTGTTAAGGAATTTCTCCTGAGTCCCATCAGTAGTTGGCAAGCTTTACTGCTTTAACTATGTTTTCATTATCGGCCTGCCTGCGGAATAGTTTACACTGGTTGTCCTTCTATCATTAATTCACTAATAAAGAAAGAACCTTGTTAATGGCCTGCCATGGCTGGTAATGTTCACAACAAAACTTAAATTTAGAAAATCACTCACTGATTTGTACTTTATTCAACTGTAGTTTTGAATTTTATGTACAGTCAAGGAGCTTTAAAAACGATGTAAATAGTAAGTTATGAAATGAGTGCGAATCAACCATGGTGTTCACACTGACAACTCGGCCACTTCCGAAGTATTACAGAAACTGTGTCTTTATAACGCTGTGTTCACAAGGATCGTGCCATCACTTCTAATACTTCTCAGTGAAATTATTGAAGTTGGCTAAATTGTACACATAGAAAAATCTTTTTTACTCCAAATAGAGGCACGTTCTGGCAAAATATATTTTCATCAAACAAACTAATAAAATATTAGTTTTAGGAAACAAAGAATTTTCTGGAGGGGAAAAAACAGAGGAAACCCAGAAAATGATGTTCTTTGACACATTTGTCGCATAGATGTATATTATAGGTGACCTAAATTAAATATATCATGGGTTTTGGGGGATATGTTTGACATTAAATACATACATGACCAGGATCATGTTATTTTCTTCCTAGATTTCCATTTGGGATGTTCCAGTGTCATATAGTCAATAAAATATCGTCCCAATATACCCACATATTTTTTACATAATATTTTATAGTTGATTTACAGGTGAATGATTTTTGAAATTGCGATAAGAAAACGAGACCTACCCTCCTCACAAATTCTGAAGTACCCAACACAAATAAACATCATAATAGCTGAACAGCTCCACATTCTCCTTAACCAGCAACCAGTCTTCTGCTTCTATGAACCTGAGTATTCTAGCATCTCATAGAAGTTGAATTGTGCCCTGTCTGTCCTGCCATGACTGGCCTATCTCATTTAGCTTCAGGTCGTCTAGTTTCATCCATGCTGTTGCATACTGCAGGATTTCCTTGTTTCAGACTAACTGATACTGCATTGCATGTATATGCCACGTTTTACTTACCAGCCATCTGTCAATGGCCATTGAGGTTGTTTCCCTGCCTTGGTTATTGCAAATAATGCTGCAATGAACATGGCAGTGCAGGTACCTCTCTGAGAACCTGATCTCAACTGGACGATGTGGAGAAATTGGAACCCTTGCAACACTATTGGCGAGGAATGTAAAACAGCGCAGCGCTTCGGAAAACAGTATGGAGGTTCCTCAAGACATTAAAAACAGAACTACCGCATGATCCAGCAATCCTGCTTCTGGGTGTCTGTTCAAGGGAATTATTTTTGCAGCGGCATTTGCTAATACCAAATCATAAGAGCAGGTAACTAGGAATACAGAATAAGACAGCAGTTCTCTCTAACATGTTCTCTGCTCAAACTATTGATATAACCTGGGCAAAGATAAGTGTGAGCAGGAACGAAAGCCGTACGTCTGTTGTGTGCGATATCTGCCTGAGCTGTTGATGCTATATATTAAGTTTCAGTAATTGTTCAGGTCATCAATCTCTGGCAAGAACCTTTCTGAGTGCTTGATGGCACTGCATGCTTCAAGCTGTGCTACATTAAAAAATGATGAATCTCTGTCCAGGTAAAGCTCTGCCCTTTGGCTATCATCATGTATCACCATTTTATTTACAAATAGGTATTCGTGATGATAAGTAGCAAAAGGGTACATGAGATTTATAAATAGAGGAGAGGTTGGCACAAGCTCATCTTGGAACTTACGCCATTGAAAGTCTGGAGAAAACGATCATAGTTACCTGCAAAACAAATGACTTTGGTAAATGAAAATCTTCGTGATCAGCCATTTCAATGACTCAAGATTATTTATCTAAAACATCATGCTCTTCGCAGAATAAATCAATTTTAACTTCTAATTTCTACTCTTAAAAAATAAAGTCTATGTGTCTTAAGTGCATACGACTCTATCATCATACATAATTTTGGCAGTTTGCAAATTTCAGAGGAATCGCTTTCTCATCTTTGCTGTTAGCCACACCATGGTCTTGTTATTTTAATTTGGGGCAAGAGGCCTTTATTTTTGATAGGATTTTTTTTTTCCTGAACATACAACAGAAATGACTTTACCTCCTCTTTGCTGATAGGATCATAACGCAACGAGCTGTACGTCACTCCCGTGTGTCCTTCCTTATTAATCGAGGGTGGCATTTTATAGCTGTATTGAAGGGAAACTGTGCAATGCTTGCTACAGTTCCTTTTATCTTATTTTACTTTTTTATCTTACATATTTTGTCTTGCATCTGTGTTTTCCATAACAGCTACATTAGTTCTGGATCAGTTATTTTTTTTTTGTTCAAGGAACATGGTACAACCTCCATTTCTATCAGCAAATTTTTTGAGATACATAGAAAGGTATGGAAACAATAAAATCATCCCATAAGAATATATTGCTGAGCTCTATCAAATCTTTAACAATTTGATAGATTTACATTTAAAAAAAAAGGTTAGGGAAAGAACTGGCGTGTTTTGGCTACTCTTTCGAGATGGCTTCCTTTCCCGCCATTCATATCCCCCAAGTAGATGTTTGTAAACTTCATGTACACACTTAAACTATCACTGCTCAGGGATTTATGCATGAGCACTAAGGAATGTTTTGTGTATCTCCAGTTATTTATACAAATAGTCTAAGACAGTGACTATCACTATTTAGCTTGCCTTTATTTTTCACTATTCTATTTTTGACTTTTCACCATGTTAACACATGTATCTCTAGTTCATTCATTTTTAAGGACAGTATATTATGCTTTTGAGGGAGATATCACATTTTATTTGATGAGCATTTAGGCCCGTGTCTGATTTTTTATGAACATGAATGTCCCACCATATGTCTGCTTGCCACATGTGCTAAGGTTTCTCTAGAAGAAAACATTGAATTGTTGTGCAGAACTACAACTTGACCAGGATACTTCCCCGCCGCCCTCCTGGTTATCTGTATAACTATGCTTTGGGCAGTGTATAAAAGTTCTCCACTTTCTCACTACCTCATTAATGGTTGATATCAAATATTTGACTTGTCAGTCTGATGGGTATGAAGTAATATTTTACTACTGTTTTTTTATTCCCCTACTTAGAAATGAGTTGCAGTATCTTTTCATACATTTTTTGGACATTAGTTTGTCACTGGATTATATATTTGTATCCTTTTCTCACTTTTTTGGCTGTTCGACTATTTTCTTATTAATTAGTAGGAGCCCTTGACATATTCTCACAACTCATCACTGTCAGTTACATACACAGCTTGCAACAGTCTTTCCCAAATGGTAACTGTTTTTTTTTTTTTTTCATTCCTGTATGGTCTCAATAGTTGAAGGGTTAAAAATTTAATGTATTCAAATTCATTGATATTCCCTTTTATGTTTTAAACTTCTGAATCATGCGGGTTTTTTTATTTTATATTTTATATTTTTAGAGAGAGAGAGGTGGGGGAGAGAGGCAGAGGGAGAGAGAATCTTAAGCATGTTCCACACCCAGTGCAGAGCCCGTCTTGGGGCTCAATCTCACAACCCTGAGATCATGACCTCAGCCAAAATGAATAGTCAGATGCTTAACCAACTGAGCCACCCAAGTGCCCCAAACTTTTGAATCCTGTTTAAGAACTCTTTTCCTACCCTTGTTGCCGTAAAGGTATTCTAGTATGCCTTCTTTGAAAAGCTTTTTGGAGTTGGTCTTTGATTCATTTAGAATGAAACGTTAGGTATATCTCTTATTTTAATTATGTATGACAAAATTTGTTCTCACAGTAAATTTATTGATGAACACCCTCTTCATTTATTTTTAATACCCCTTCAGTCATGTTATCAAGTTTTTAAACATACATAGGTCTGTTTTGTCTTCTCAATTGTTCTTTTTTATTTTTATTTTTTTAAAAGATTTTATTTATTTATTTGACAGACGGAGATCACAAGTAGGCAGAGAGGCAGGCAAAGAGAGAGGGGGAAGCAGGCTCCCCGCTGAGCAGAGAGCCCGATGTGGGGCTCCATTCAAGGACCCGGGATCATGACCTGAGCCGAAGGCAGAGGCTTTAACCCACTGAGCCACCCAGATGCCCCCATTGTTCTTTTTTAAGTTTAATTCTGTTTCATTGCCCTTCCATGTGAATTTCAGGATAAGACTGTCAAGTTTTATGAAAAAAATTGGAATTTCACTGGAATTGAGTTGAAATTAGTAATTATTTTGAAAGAATTTTATTTTTATAATATTGTAACTTTCAACCACGAGCATGATTTAGTGCCATTTACACAAGTCTTTATTTATATTATTCAGCACAGTATTATAATTTCTGCTAGATTTATTCCTAGCTGTTAGAGTTGTACGGAGATTTTGTTTGGCTTTGATATTTGGACCAAACCAGATATTTAGTGTGGCTTCAACCTTGGTCTTTAGAACATTAAGTAGCTGCAGTCCAACTTCAGTGTAATTCCTAGCATCCCTGAACTTGAGTACGACCAGTAATTTTGTGATCCCAGGGTTTTTTTCATATTTAAACAAAGTTTCAACATCAGTAATACAAAGAAGACATGTTATTTGGATTTACTGTGAATATCTGAATGTTCATTTACAAATATGTGTAAATATTCTAGATGCTATTCAGAGCAAAAATTCTCCTTATGTTGTTTTTGTGGTGAAAATCTGTTATTTTGAAATGAAAATGTTTATTATTGCAAAAGTAGAATGCTGCAGCAACTAATAATGACTAAAATAATAATATCATGAAAACACTGTTATAAACTTTTGAATAGTTAAATATGCAAAACAATAAATTTGAGAATTAAACTAGAATCTGATAATGAAATCTGAATATTAACAGTTTGTTAGCTACATAAGAAATAGTATTCAATACTTTTTGAACTGAGTGGTTTATACAATTTAAATAACACAAAGCAGAATGTTAGAAATTATGTGATAATTCTAATCTTTGTGCAATTGTTCAGTGTACAATATCCAAAAATTGAAGGAAGGAAACAAAGAATAAATTTTAGGTATTTAACTCACTTTAAGGACTTTTTCTCCTGAATCAACTATGATCAGATTAGCTAGAATGCCCAAATATTCTAGCAGATGAAATTATCAAGAAATAATATTTCCTGCGCTATGAAATTTAAAAAAATAATTCTGACAACACACCTTTTAAATAATAAAACTGTAGTAAAATTTTTATTTTTCATCAAGTTTCAGATTTATTCTTGTATTCTAGGAGTTCATCTGCGGTGGTCGTATTTGGCTTTGTCTCCACTGTGGTAATATATTGATTTTAACATTAGGGCACTTGCTCTTTGACCAAAATATGCATTTGATGCACCTTTCCAAGATACCAGAAATAGCATTGAACAGCATCTAATAGATATAGTGGCTGTCATGGCTCATGTAATCTTACTTCTTTTTATTTCTAATTGCTTGTTATCAGGATATTATTGAGTCATATGCTGATTTTTTTTATCTAGGAAATTTGATGAGCTCATTAATTCAAGTAGTATGCAGATTCTTGATTTTTCAGTGTGAAAAATAATATTGCCTGCAATTAAAGGCAGATTTGTCTCTTTCTTTTTAAGTTTCATACGCATGGTTTATTTTCCATATCCAGTTGGAGAAATGACAGTAGAGAATATCTTTGCCCTGTTCCTATCCCAATGGAAATCTAAATTTTTTTTTGCCCGTATCTGTGGTGATTTTGAGATAATGACTTTTATCAGCTCAGGTAGAGTACTCTTTTATTCTGAGTTTGCTTTTGTCATGAATGTGCATTGATTTTGGCGCATACTATTTCATTATCTACTGAAGTAAAAAGATCTCTCCTTTAATCAATTAATATAGTTTATTCAATTAACCCATTTTTTATGTTGAAACATCCTTAAAATTATGGGAAGTAGACTATTAGTTGTCACATATTTAAAAATATATACATACTGGGTACCTGGGTGGCTGGTGGAACATGTGACTTTTGATCTTGGGGTTATCAGTGAGTTTGAGCCCACACTAGATGCAGATATTACTTAAATAGATATTAAAAAATATATATGTATATAGATATAAAATACTGAATTCAACTTAATAATATTTTATTTAGAATTTCTCTATATTCACAAAGGAGCTTTATCTAAAATGATCCCTGTTTTTGTATTGTCTTTGTCTACTCTGAATTTCAAGTGAGTACAGATTATTTGCTTTTTGAGGACTTGAGAACAGCTTTCTATAAAACTAATTTTTTTTTTTTTTGGTTATGGTTTTTATGGGGGATAAAGCAGGCAGCAGAGTAAGCAAGTGATTGAAGTTAACACCCACAGTAATAAGACATATGGGCATTATGTTCTCCCTGACAGGATGTACTACTGAAAGGGGCACAATGTAGCTGGCGTTCTTGCCAAAAATGCATAAACTCTATCTGATTATGAGAAAATATCAGACGATACTGAGAGATATGCTATAAAATAACTAACGGGCACTCTCCCATAGTGTGGTGTTCATGAAAGACAAGGAAAGCCTGAGAAACCAGCACAGACTGAAGACTGTGGAGCAACGATGACTAAGTGTGGTCTCCTGAACTGGACACTACACAGAATAAGGACATCGGTGGGAAAACTGGTCAAATGAAAGAAGACATATTTAATGTTTCTTGTACGCAGGATGTCTATACATGTACAGAACAGACTTATTTTTGAACATAAACCTTTTTTTTTTGTTTAATCAGTTTCTGCTACAGTTGTATGAAAATTATCCACTCTTACTGTGGGATTATAAATTCTGTTAATAAATCTTTGTTTTTATTTATGGATTTTGAGGCTGTGTGCTTAGGGACAGGCAAGCCCATATTTTTTCTGTGTCATGGAGGATTCTGTGTTACTTTGATCCCCATTAATGCCTTTTGCCTTTAATATTATTTTGTCTAATTTTCATATTACTAGATTATCTTTCTTTTAATCATTATTTGCAAAGTATAGTTTTCCCATTTGTTCATTTTCACCTTTTCTGTATGTTTTTGTTCTATGCATATTTCTTGCAAGGAACTTATAGTTAGATTAGAAAATATAGTCACAGTTTTTATCTTTTCATACAAAAATTTAATCCATTAATATTTATTCTAATTACTGATATATCTTAGGCTTTATAAAAAACATTAATTTTGTGTTGATTAAGCATGTCAATGTTAAGTATCTCTTCTCCCTTTCTTCTGAGTGAATGGACTTCTTGCAGGGCACAAGGCTGACTGGAATAAATATTATGTGTCTTAGTCATTCTGGAGATAAGTGTGAGTATGTGACTAAATTTTGGCCATGGGATATAATGTATATCCAGTCTCCCTTAGAATACAGTTGGGGATGCCCTTTCTTCTTCTCTGTCCCTTCCATCATCACTGTGCCCAGTATATGGATGCCTCCTTGGACCATGAGGATGAAGACCATACCCTAGAGATGGCTGAATGGGGAGTTGGATAGTCTCTCAGGATAGCATCGAATCGTGTGACCATACCAGTTCTGGACTTTTTTGGACATTTATGTGATTAACATGAGCACAAAATAAACACCTTCCTTATGTAAATCAGTATGTGTAGTGTTGTTTGTGTGCGTGCATGTTTCTTGTAGCAGAATCCAATTTTAACATGTACACCCTTTCTCCTATAATTTTTCTCCTTCTGCGACTTTTATTTGGGGTGATAATTCTCCACACTGCCTTCTTTTTTTCTCTGCATGCATGGAGAAGAATACAGATCTTATTCTTATTTCTTTGGCAAACATATTTCATTATATCTTTATCAAAAGTGATTTCTATCGTAAGCAAGATGCAGTCCATATTACAATCAAATGGGCATTGAATTTCTCTGTCCCCATTTTTATTATTATTCAGACTCACTGCTGATCAACAGAATTTTCTGTTAGGATAGAAATGTTCCATATCTGAACTATTTAATGCAGTAGCCACATATGGCTATTGGGCACTTGAAATGTGTTTAGTGAGACTAAGGAGATGAATTTTAAATTTTATCTAATTTAAATCTATTTAAAATTAAATTTTAATAGCCACCTTTAGCTAGTAGTTAAAACACAGGACTATAAATGTAGTTTTAATTTTCATTTTAACTCTATAATTTAAACAAAACATGAATCAGGACATATCTAAGCTGTACTTCCTGTCTATTTCTTCACCTGTGACACTTTCAGGGAATTTCTTAAACCCCACTATCATGCATTAATTACCCAGGGTAATTAATGCGTGATAGTGACTCCTCATGGAGTAAAAAAATGTTCTATCTTGAGTCAACTAACTTAATCCCTTTATTTGACAGGTGGGAAAAAAATAAAAGAAAAATTAAATTTAGTTTATTTTATGTGTTATTTCATATTCTGCTCTGGTTACTGGTTTGCAAAATGTTAATTTCAACATACTTGCCTAATACGACCACATTAAATATTGCTTGTAATAACTGTTAATTAAGGATTGGAAATACTCTTATTTGTATTGAGAATTTTTTATAGTATGTTATGCTATAAATTGAACAGGAAATGCTGAAATGTACCATATATTAACAGTGCTAGTATGTCAATCTTCATCTGAGAATCTTAAAATGGTAAAGTGAATGAACATCATTCTCAGCATAAGTTTACATTGCTTTTATAAATACAAGATATTAGTATATGTCCTATAACTGCAGTTGCATTGTTTTGAGTTTGATACGATAATCTGGCATAAAATACTGTAACATCCCATTTACGAGGAAAAAAAAACCAGGCAAAATATATTCCAACTCTAAAGATTTAGTTTATATTGTTCATTACTAGTCTCACTAAAATAACAAATAGTATGACATAGACTTTAGGAAGACTAAAAGCAGTAAAATGACTGCAAAATTACCAATTTTTTGTGGTAGAGGACATAAAGGTTTATGCCTAAGCATCCTGAAATGCTGACAAAGTAGCTTCTTTTTGGCAAGGGAAAGTGCTGCCTGGTAATTTTACATTTTTAAAAAAGTAAGAAGTAAGGCCTTTAAAAATTTAAATCTCATTAGACTAGAATAGAAATTTAGAGCTCTCAGAGACCTTAGAAATGATCATATCCAATCCCTTCACAAGTAATGACATTGAATTTTACGGAAGTTAACTAACTTCCCTTAGAAAACACAGCAAATTAGTTAGAATCAGAAGCCCAACTGAGGCCTGCTGTGCCTGTCAGGGATGCTTTCCTCTGACTGGCCTGTGTCTCTGGACATCATGTTCATTGAGAATGTATTTTAAAGACCATGAGACGGTACTTTAACTACAAGATTTATTCTACAGGAAAGCTCACGGATCTTTTGCTTCATTTGCAGGACAGAATGGAGGGGACAGCATCTCTGCACCATCATTCCTGTGGGCTGACTGAACTTTTTGCTGCCACTCATTGAAGATTAAAGGATTGTTACTGTGAACTCAATTCCTCTGTCTCAATGTGTCCTCCATTTTCTATGTTAATGTCAATAACCCATATCTTCCCATCATTTAATGGCCACCATCAGCCAGCAGAGAATTTTTCTTTGTGAGAGGGCTTATGTGTTCAGTCAGAATTTACTACTGACCAGATACCAAGTAAAATAAAATGGAGAGACCTGTGACCTTCCCGTGGTAAAAGTCATCCTGACATATTCCTCATGTGTGCAGCAAACAAGATGGCAAGGTACACAGAGTCACCCACCGAATTAGTAGAGTCAAAAGACACAAAGATCTTAGTTGAGAAAAGTATTGATCAGCAAGGCAAATGAAGGCCGTTGATAACCTCCATGATTAAAGACTGAGGTAACACAAGGGATGGCTTCCTTTCCTTCCGTTCTTTCTTTCTTTTTAAAAAGATTTATATATTATTTGAGAGAGAAGGAGAGAGCAGGAGCGCATGTGTGGGAGGAACAGAGGGAGAGGGAATCTGAAGCAGGCTCCACACTGAGCTCAGAGCCCAACATGGTGCTCAGTCTCAGGAGCCTGAGATCAGGACCTGAGCTGAAACCAAGAGTGGGAAGATCAACCGACTGCACCTCCCAGGTGCCTCTACAGGAGAGATGGCTTCTGAGGAGATTACAAAGGTGGCATCAAGTGTTCAGCTGAGTTGAAACTGAAGCTAAGAGGGGCCTGTTGGTTTGTACGAATCAAGAGGCCCAAGGATTAGAGGTCTCCCTGCACATGAGGAAGAACTGAAATGGCAGTGAGCTGTGAGGGACCTGAAAATAGGGTTTGGTCAGAGGGAGCCATTTGGACGTTAGATGCCAGGATGCTCCATCAGTTTTCTCCAGAGACACAGAACCAATGGGGTATGAATCTGTAGACTGACAGATGATAAAGAGATTGACAAACACTATGGATTGAACGAACTGTGTCCCTTCCAAATTCATATGATGAAGCCCTAACCCCCAATATGATAATATTTGGAGATGGGGATTTGGGAAGTTTACTGGGTTTTAGGGAGGTCAGGAGGGTAGGGTCCTCAAGATGGGATTAGTGCCCTTAAAAGAAGAGACACCTGAGAGTTTGCTTTCTCTTCCTCTCTCCAAATGAGGGCACTGAGTGTAGGTACCATCTATCTACAAGCCAGAAAGTCTTCCCCAGGAGAACCTTTCTAGAACCTTGATCTTGGACTTCCCAGACCCTGGAACTGTAGGAAGTAAATTTCTGTTGTTTAAGCCACCCAGTTAAGACATTTTGTTATGATAGTGAGAGCAGATTGAGTGAGAGAGAGAGAGTGAGTGATTGGTTGATGGACTGATTTAGGAATTGGCTTATGTGATACTGTGAGATCCTTCAAGTCTGAATTATGTCCAGCAGACCAAATAGGCTGGTAACTAAGGCAAGGGTTGATGTCCCAGGCTTGAGTTTGAAACTCACAGAGTTAGGAGGTAGGCTAGAAGCTTAAACAGGTCTGGATGCTGCAGTCTTGAGGCAGAATCCAGGGATGGATTGTAGAAATGAAAATGAAAATACACCTTTGAAGCTGACAGTGAGTGCACAGAGAGCTTACTCCTGGGTGATTCATTCAGAGAAGTCACCCATTTGGAGGTGACACTTGGTGGGTGATGAAATTAATGGACTTTCTGATTCTTAGAATATCTTCAGTATCGTCCTGCATTTTCTATCTTTGATGGTCCAAAATGTAGCAGGAACAATGCACAGCCAATGCTATTTTCCATGTTTTGAGTTTAGTAACTTTGCTGTGTTTTCTCATTTGTAATCACAATATCCAATACTGTCATATAACTTTTTCATCGTGGCCTACCAGTGGATGTTTTCTTAAAAATTCATTTACTACTGCCAATACTATTATCGTTTCAAATGTACTGAGTGGTTAGGAAATATCATGGTATGACATGTAACTGGCCTCGTGTCTCAGTTACCTACCTTTGATTTTGAAGAGAATTTGGCTCTGTTTTCTATATTATGAGACCTAAGAAACAAAAGCAACGCGCGGATGATTAGGCAGAGGGAGCCCTCGCAAATCCATAGATCTGGCATATGCCTTTATCTGCAGCTTCAACATAACTAAGCTTGGTAGAAGCTATTTGTACCATGGTAATACTGATCTACACTTAAACATGGAAAGACTCTTGGCTCTGATTCCAAGTTGACAATAGCCTGACTTGAGAAAAATATAAAAGTTAATCCAAGAGAAATATTGACATAAAAAATTAAATGTGCCAATCTTATCCACAACAAAAACATAAAATGAAATTGTCTTCTGAGAGACTGAAGAAAACAGTGTTACTCTTAAATGTTGCCTTTTTTATACTGCATGTATGTTGTAATAAAAACATAGCAAGCCAACCCATAAACGGTATCTTCCCATTGGCTCTACCCTTGAAACAATCCAGCCATGCTTCATACAGCAGGTGTATCTTCACATATTATCTTACAAATACTGCCTTAAAAGCTCATGAAACCAGAGGATTTTTAAGAATATGTCTACTGGATACTACACCAGACTAACATCTGTACTCAATGGGAAATAGGGTTAGTATATTTTATGAAATTCTAGCTTGTAAAGGGACAAAACCACCACTCGAAGCTTGGTTGATGGGAGATGGACTTCCCATGGCATTAGCAAGAATTCCATACACCGCGTCTTTTCCCTTTCAGCCTGTTAAACCTCCACCTTCTGGGTCTCCAATGCAGCCAGTGAAAAGAACACAAACACAGCTCAGCGAAAGCACATTTGGAACATTCCCGTCTTTCCCCCTGTACTACAGCTCTTGGGATCCCATGAAGTGTACGACTTGTGCCCATAGGAAGCACGTGAAAGCAATCCCACTCCTCTCCACCTTGACCCACTCTTAACAGTGCTATAACGAGTTAGTCTTCTGATACTTCAAATGTATGTAGAAAGTTTTATGTGCTATATTTGTTGCAAATATTCCAGTGCACTGAAAAAGTATTTCCAAGTAGCTTTGATGCCTTCCTGCAAAATTCTCTCATATCCATCAACTAAGTGTCTAAATTAGCAGATAAATACATTACTTACATGACTGCCTCCGTGCCCACAGTCACCAGAGGCAAATGGGCATGCGTGACTAATTCACACGCTGAAGCGTCTTAATGGCCAATCATAGAGATCACAGATGATGTGACTCTACATTCAAATTCCTCTCCATCGCTTTCCAATAGCATATTTTTCCTTTTATATTTAGAAAACACAGTCGGGACAGATCAACAGCCATGGATGAGGATGAGTCAACAAACATTAAAAAGCTGGCTTCCTTCTCTTTTCATGGGTGACTTAGCATTTCAAAAGCTATTGCTTCCTTTATTTCTGTGTCCCTTGTCAACATTTGGAGACAGGCGGTGTGCACTGTCATTTCTCTTACTTAATAAGTGTACTTCTGAGTATTTCAGCATTTTCTCATCAAGCAAGTGTAAATGTTAACAGCAGCTTGGCTGCTGCAAATCACTGCTGAGTGGCGACGGGCTGCAGGATTTATCTGGATGAAAATATCAAAGAGTGTGTAAATTCTATTGATATTTCCCCTAACGTTTTCCTTAAGAAAATATTAAAAGTTAAGAGGCACAAGTTCTACCATTTGATTTCCTTATGTTTCAAAGATACTCATTGAGCCATAATCATCACATTTATTTGCCCTCCTCTCTTAGAGCATGTCTTTCTTCTTTATTAACAAAACGTGCCGACTGCTTGCTCTGAGTTTAAAAATTAATTTCTAATTTCCTATCATTGAGATGAGGGTTCTTTAAAAGGTTTTGTAATATTTATTCAAATTATAAATAGATTGAGATAGATTGACTTTGAATTGACCAAATCAATTTCTGTCTTCTAAAATAGACTCATGCCATGATGATAATTATCCTTCATTTCTTTTTCATTGTGTTCTTATTTTTGTGCACATGGCCATCAAAGATCGCTTACCATATAGTAGCAGAAACGCTGATCCATCTTGGATAACAATAACAGTACATGAAGAGTTATCCACTGAAGTGACTTTGAAAGAGAGCCGTGATTTCGTTTAGGTCATGAAGGAAGAAATTGCCAAGTTCCAGAATACTGCCTGAGGTAACTTCACAGAAGTGGTCCTTACCAAAATCATTCAGCATGGCTGACAGGCATTATTCAATATAGTTCATGTATCAATCAGAGCTATTAAAAATGTAAGTGACAAAATTCAACTCAAATCACCTCAATCATAAAATGGAGAAGGGATGTTTCACATACCGAGAAAGACCAGAGAAAGAAAGGCATCAGGCATGACTGGATCCAGATCAGGTGAGGTGGAAAGACTATCTGTTGCCATTTCTCGGCCCTGTTCTGTCCCTGTTGGCTTGCTTATCAGACCCTGCACCGTGGCCCCTGAGAGCAACCCGCTCCCATCACTCTCACTGCTAGCGGCTGCATAGAAGACAGCACATTTCTTTCCTCCCCATTCAAAACTCCTTACTTGGCTTACATTGGCATGAGTTGGGCAATAGACTCAATCCTCATTAATCTCTGTGGATGGGGCCATGTAAACGCAAACCTAGGTCTGCTACTAGGGCTTGGATAGGACTTACCTAAACCACATGCACCCAGTGGGGGTGAAAGAGGGAGGGGTGCAAAGTCTAAAATAGCATGTGATACGATGTGCGCCCTGACGTCTGAAACCGGGTGGGCCTGGAATAGCTGACCCCACAAGACCCCTTCCCTGGGGTCTTGTGTAGGGAAGGCCCCCAGCCAATCAACACTTCTTTTCAAGGGGACCGAACACAGTTCTTGCTTATCCCCCGGGGTGGATTTTAGATCCCTACCAGCCTGTGGAATTATTCAAATGAACTAATCACATCCCCCTGCAAGAAATGAAAGGGCACACTACTCCCTTGAGGCTACAAAGCCTGCCTCCTCTTGTCTCTGGGCACTTGGTTTCTGTGCAACCTCCATGTGGCCCTATGTGGCTGGCCATGTCCTTCTCCAGACGGCTGTGACGATATGTGACTAAGAAATGCCAAGCTGGGGCGCCTGGGTGGCTCAGTGGATTAAGCCGCTGCCTTTGGCTCAGGTCATGATCTCAGGGTCTTGGGATCGAGTCCCGCATCGGGCTCTCTGCTCAGCAGGGAGCCTGCTTCCCTCTCTCTCTCTCTCTGGCTGCCTCTCTGTCTACTTGTGATTTCTCTCTGTCAAATAAATAAATCTTAAAAAAAAAAAAAAAGAAATGCCAAGCTCCTCTGTCCAGTGTTGTGTGTCATGTCTTCAGCCATCTCCATAACCCAAGGGTGGGAATCCTCTCTCCCTGGTAGGGTGAATAAGGTGATTAGAGCAGAAGTGTACCTCTAAAAATAGGGATTCAATCCTCATAAGGATGAATGAATCCTGGTAAGTCCATAAATCATCAAAGTTAATTTCAGTTAAATCCAAAATTCAATTCAATGAATATCCTCAGCTTCTAGGGTTCTTGGTAAGAAGAGAGAACAAAACTAACAGTTTCTCCTAGAGAATTTGGGTATACTTAGGAGTCACTTCATTTCAACTTAGACCCCTTACGTGCAGCAAGAGGTCAGGATTATAGGGTGAAGAGAACCAGGACTGATTGTCCTAGATGAGGAAGCACACTGCATGCTACATCTTAACTTTTCTGGGAAGTGTACTATACTCATTAACATTTTTAAGGCTCTGATAAGTCCTGTAGTAAAAATATCTAATCGCTATTTTATATTAAGAATTTCTCAGGTATATTTGGTACAGAATGCATTTAAAACCTTTAGGGAATGCTGAAATATTCTTCATCTATGAAATGTTAAAATTTTTAGACTTTCTTTAGAATACCATGGGCATAACTGAAATCTTAATACTACTACTGAATATAGTCATTATAAATGGGTATTATAAGACATCTGAGATCTATTAAGTGGTCCTATCCTTAAGAGAAGGAAGATTATATGTACCTATCTTGAACTAAATCAACTGTTTGAGTTTCAATTTTTTCATTTATTTCTCTAGATTAAATTCTTTAAAGGGCATTTCTTCCTTAACATAATTTTGGAATGTAAATCCAATTCTTGTCAAACCAGAAAAATTATCAAGATAGTTATCTTTTTATCATAAACTCTTGGGGTAAAATAAGATTAACCTCAGACTTTCTGACCTAAAATATCAACATATTTTTAAAAGATGCATATTTCCAATGCTAATCCCTTTTTCAAGAAAACTATTTTAAAAACCCCACTTTGAATATTTGTCTTCTGTGGTCTTCACCACATATTCTCCTGGAAGAGCATATTAAAAAATAATACTTGAGGGAAGCTATGATAAATGGTTCAAATGAATTTTCCGCACATTTCTTGTTATGCAACAAAGAATCAATTGTGCCAGGAAAAACAACAACAACCTACAACCCGTGATTAAGTAGTACAGATTGGTTGTGATTTTATGTATAATTTCAATTTTTTTTGAGTATGCCAACTGATGGCTATATCAATATTGTTTTGTTATCTTTAATATGCACTATCTTATTAGCAGAATTTGGGGGTGATCTTTTCCTGGAAGAATATACTGGTTGGCAGTGAGGGAGGTGGTTTTATTTTTGACAACAAAAGCAATCATGATGATTTAGATATAATGGGGAAACGCTTAACCAATGTAATTATTGTTTTTGAAACAGTTCGGTTGAAATGAGTAAAGGAGGGAAGGAGTGTATTTTCAAAGTCTTGTAAAAGACATAAGCGCAAACATTTTGACTACTTAAAAGTAAAACATCTTGGACTGAAAGGAGATTAATTGTATCCATCAGCACAGGATTCTAAAATAGGGGGAAAAGATGTAGGGATTCGGGTGCTGTTCTATCTTTGAGACTGAAATAGTCCAAATTACTAAAATCTCCTAAGATTTTGCTAGGTTTAGAAGTTTAATTTTGACATCTCTATCAGTAACTTTTTTTGCTTTAATAAAACATGTCTGAATCCTCTCCACTTGCGCGCTGCTAATATAGACGTAAGGAAGATGTAGTCAGAAATCAGGGGGTGTTTAGAAACTCCCAGGATCTTACTTCTCTTCCAGAGAGTTATTTTTTGAATTTATATACATGATACAGAATCAAATCTCCTGAAATACAGGCAGATCACTATGTCTGTATAATTCTGGACCCACTGGAAAAAGGGCGTGTGTGTAGGTCAAGTCCTTCATCCTTGACAAGGAAAACATGGGTGTTAAGGGTTAAGTGGACGCCCTTCTCCTTAATCCCCCGTTGTTGTGAGTATGTAATCATCTGTGTATAGTTCATTATTATCTGTGTCTTCCTTTAGACTTTTTTTTTACTTAAAGGTTGTATTTACTTATTTGAGAGAGAGAGAGCGAGCGAGAGGGAGAGAGCGTGCACGCGCGCATGTACAGGGGGCGCTGCAGGGGGAGAGGGAGAAGCAGACCGAGCAGAGAGCCCGATGCGGGGTTTGATCCCAGAATCCTGGGATCCTGACCTGAGCTGAAGGCAGATGCTTCACCCGCCGACCCGCCGAGCCACCCAGGCGCACCCACCCCATTTAGACTCTTAAGCGAGGCAAAAGCAACAGCGTTGGAGCTCTGGACAACAGGTATACACAAACACATATGACTCACACACACGTTTCTTATTGCTGCTGTAACAAATGACCACTGATTTACCTGCGTAAAACAACGCACACTTACATTCCTATAAGTCAGAAGTCTCTCTGGGCTATAATTAAAGAATTAGCAAGGCTGTGTTCTTTCCGGAAGTTTGCAGGGAGAATTCATTTCCTTCTCTCTTCAAGAACAAAGAAGTCACTCGCCTTTCTGGGAGCCAGGCCCCCTCCTCCATATTCAAAGCCAGCAGCACTGAGCCTTCCAATCTCTCTCTGACTCTCACACTCCTACCTCCCCTTCACAAGAATCCTCGTGATTACACTAGGCCTGCCCAGATAATCCAGGATAATCTCCCCATCTCAAGATCCTCACCGTAATCACATTTGCAAAGTCCCTTTTGCTCATCCAGCAAGGGAGGCACAGGAGATACAGCACGACATCCTTGGGGGACCATGATTCTATGTCACTCCCACACAAGTATATGTGTCTTGTGGCTATAATTCTCAGTGTACAAATTTGGGACTAAAAGAGATATAATGTTGCTGATTTTTTTAATAAATCAGTTTAATTTATCTTTTGATCATTGATTTTATAAGGATCTCCAGAACAGTTTCTGTCAAGTCAGGGTTGTGCCCATAAAATGTCAAAGCCCAGGGTGGAAATTGCGGGGGGGCACCCAAGACGGCCCTCACCCTTTAGTCCACACACGTTTGCTGCTGAGATGCCTCTGATTCCTGCTCATTCCTACGCTCCGTAAAAACAAGCGGTCATCTAATTCCTATGTCCCATGTAACTGTCCATCCAGTCACTTGATAAATATTCATGGAGTGAGCATGTGTGTGGGCCCCAATACCCCTGAAACACACACCAGGAATAAGGCATCATCCCTCATTTCAGAGAAACTACTGTGTGAAACTGTACCACGTTCCTAGTGAGTACAGTGACAGAAATGCTCACTAGGTACTGTGTGAGGACAGAGAACAGGGCTCTAATCTAGCTGGGGAGCGGTGTACAGTTTGGTCAGCAAAGGCTCCAAGAGTTGCTCACGGGTGAGCTGGGACTCCAAACACGAGAGCACGTTCTCTAGGAGGATGTAGGTACTGCTGGAGCCAAACCTTATTGTTCCTTGAGGACTAGAGATGTGTTTTTCATTCAACTCGACAAATAATTACTGAACTGTGTTGCATGCTAAGGAGAAGTGCGAGGGCCTGAGAGAACGTTGAATACCGACACTTCCCCTTGTTCAGGGCATTAGGGAGAGCTTTTCTGAGGAAGTCACAGACATTAAACAAGTAATTACAAGTGAGATGTGTGCTAGGAGCGATGCTACGGTCATGCAGGGGAAATAATCTCACCTAGTTATGAGGGTCAGGGACTGCCACTCTAAGAAATCGATGTTGAAGTCGAGCCCTGAGGGATAAGGAGCATTTAACAACAGAGAGGAAGTAGGGGCCGGCCAGGGGGCAAACAGAATATTCTGCAGGGTGGGAATGCAGAGAGGGAGAAGGGGACAGACTGCCACAGTGTCTCAAGAGCCAGGTCAGGAGTTTTCCCTTCACCCTAGATTTGCTCAGAAACTTGTGCTAAATTCTAGATTTTGGGAATGACATGATTAGATTTGCAGTTTTAAAAGATCCTTCTGGGGGCACCTGGGTGGCTCAGTGGGTTAAGTCTCTGCCTTTGGCTCAGGTCATAATCTCAGGGTCCTGGGATTGAGCCCCGCAACAGGCTCTCTGCTCAGTGGGGAGTCTGTTTCCCCCCCTCTCTCTGCCTGCCTCTCTGCCTACTTGTGATCTCTTGCTCTGTCAGATAAATAAATAAAATCTTTAAAAAATAAATAAAATAAAATGAAAGATCCTTCTGGTCATAGCAGGTGGGAACTGGGTGAGAGGTGAGTGATGCAAGAAGAGTGAAGAAGCAGTTACAGTAACCAGACAAGATTTTGACTTGGGCTTGGTTGATGTTTGGGAGGCAGAGTAGCAAGAGACAAAGACAGAGACCAGCGTATGTGCCCTTAAGCAAGAGTCTCAGCCAAGGATACGCTGATAGTGTGACATTTGCATTTTATTTGTCATGTAGTGCCTGTTTGGAAGATGAAATTGAGAGGAACAAGATTCTAGACAGAAAGAGGGGTACAAGACCGTTGCAGTAGTTCAGTTACCTGATGATGGTGCCTGAGCAAATATAGCATTCAGAGATCCGGGGGGGCGGGGGGATCACAAGTGAGAAATAGTTGGAAGGTGAAGTTAGAATTGATGATTGAGGATGTAGAGAGAAAGTGACAAGAGTCAAATCTGATTCCCCCGTTTCTAATATCAAGGACTGAGAATGACAGATGGGAAGCCAGGCACAGCCCCAGCCCTCCAGGACTCCGTATCAATGACTGATCAGTAATGACCTCGGGGTTTTCCTGCCAACTCAAATCCAAGTATCATCCTGCTCTACATTTTACCTGATTTTTCTACATCATAGACCCAAGTGTTTTTTTTTTTTTTTTAATTTCAAGCATTGATAATTGACTCACTGTCCGTGTTTTGTTTTGTTTTGTTTTCCTGATGCTCTAATATAAAGGCAGGTGTGGGGAAATCTCAGAAAGACAATCTCTTGGGAGAACATTTGTTAGTAGTCTACGCATTGGTTTTTGATAGTCAGTCTGCCGCCATGTCTCACAGCCATGGAAAAATAGCTACTGCGGAGTTGTGTGTTTTTATATGAACAGCTTTTAGACAAACTGCTTATCGAGACTGCTCAAATTCCAATGAAAACTGAACAAACCCGCTTCCCACAGCGCCACTGTTCTCACCACTGAGGCTCAATGACATTCTGGGTAAAAAGGAAGAAATACATGAAACACGCTCTCTAGAGACCAACAACAAATAATTACAAAATCACTTCCAAAGCCCAGACTCCCTGTCATGCAACACAACTCGCATCCTTTGGGGTTCCCAGCCCTTGGCTAGTTATTGCTGAATGCGCTTGGTCACACATCTTGTGACACATCAAACTTTGAGGTCGTAATCTTTGACTTTATTTTATAGAAGACATAACTTTAATTTCATAATCATGTAACAGGCATTGTCAGGATCCACATGGAGAAGGACCTGGGGATGGAAGCCTCAGGAAGGAAAACGAAATGGCTCATGTGGGAATGGGAATGTGCTGGGTTCTTGCTTCTCCACTGCAGCTCGTCCAAATCGTATACCTCGCTGGTGGCTCTGGCTCACTCCCGTCGGCCCTCAACAAGCCTGACCTGCTGTTCCTCCCACAGATAGTGTTGCCTTCAATTTCATATTTGACTAATTTATAGAATGAATTAGAATTTTTGTTGGATTAGATTTTTTTTAAAGAATTAAAAATGTGTAACTGTTTCTCATATACGGCTAGGAGACGATTTATGACCCAAACATTTTTTTACATAGACTTTTTTTTTTAAGATCTTATTTATTTATTTGACACAGAGAGGCACAGCAAGAGAGAGACACAAGCAGGGGGAGTGGGAGAGGGAGAAATAGGCTTCCTGCCAAGCAGGGAGCCTGATGTGGGGTTTGATCCCAGGACGCTGGGATCTTGTGGCCAGCCAAGTTAATAGCTCTCCGTGACCTATGCAATCTGCAGACCAGTTACACTAGGCTCTGAGTTTGCTTGAACAACAGCAACACAGCCCCATTGCTTAGGGAAAGTTTGAATGAAGCCAACTTGCTCTCTTTAGCCCAAGATTGAAAAGTGATATATTTTTTAAAAGATTTTATTTATTTATTTGCCAGAGAGAGAGAGAGAGAGAGAGAGTGAGCACAGGCAGGCAGAGTGGCAGCAGAGGCAGAGGGAGAAACAGGCTCCCCGCCAAGCAAGGAGCCCGATGTGGGACTTGATCCCAGGACGCTGGGATCATGACCTGAGCTGAAGGCAGCCGCTTAACCAACTGAGCCACCCAGGCGTCCGAAAAGTGATATTTAAGAAATGATAATGCTAATCAGGAACCACTCGTTCAAGTAAACAGCTGGGAAAATCTTGTTTCTTCAGAGCTTACAAAGACAATGAAAGCATCTCACTCTTCTGAATCAGCAGATGTGAAAAGATAAAAAGTCTGGTTTACAATCCTGTAATGAATAAATATAAATATGGATCGGATTGGAACCACACGCTAAAGTCCCTCCCTTTCAGACCAAAACTTTCAGGCCATTGTGGTTAGAGTCTGTCATATGTAAGGAGAGAATCAGGTCCTCTGAATTGATGAACAGTAGGTCCAATCACAGGTTTGTGTTTTCCTAGACAATTCGGAGAGAGGATTATAGAAAAAATGGACAAGGAGAGGAAGGAAAGGCAAAGACTTTCATATGTAGACTAGTTTGATGAAATGTGGTGAGACAATTTTAGAAGGCATATCTAATGAGTAACACTTTGCAATCCAATCATAAATAAAATACTTTCTCTACCTCTTCTTTTCTTGTTAGTCTCAGGACAAAGTCATTAATCATGAGTTTAGTGTTCAAAAAATACCCTTAGGAAAAGATCTTTTTATTCGCACAGAATGGTACAAAACTGGGCTGCCAGAAACAAATAAAATAGTCAGTATGACCTGGAGGTACCAGACTCCAGCTTGACATTCAAACTTATTTTCTTTCAGCAATTACTGATGGGGGTAAACTGATTAACACCACTCTCCAGTTATCTGTAGAATTCTTTTTTAACCGCTTGAGATAAAAGAGAAACAAAACTGTACTTCAAAACTTATAAAACATTCTGAAAGAGTACATTCCCATAAACCCTAAAATGTGAGTATCTGTTTTTTGTAAATATAAAATTTAAATTTAGAATCTTTTTTTTTTTTTCCAGAACTAAACTCTGTATTAGAATTGATCTACTCACAAACACTCGTTTTGCAGATAACAAGCCAGAGGCCAAGGGTGTTAAGTGACTTGCCCAGAGGCACTGAGCTAATTAGCACTGAGTCAAAGATTCTGGAAGGTTCTGGAGTCACAGGGGTGGAGGGGGGGATTTGCCAGGTACCTTTACAACTGATCAAATAAAAGCTGAAGAAAATATATGTTTGTCAAATTAACTCAGACTCTCAGTTCTTCATCTATCATACACAGACTTTCTTAAAAGTCTACAGAAATACACTACACTGGTCGTTAAATTAAAATTATACCACACTGGTCATTAAAATAAAATTAATTAAAAATTCAAGTTTCCTATTTAAAAGTCACTTTCATTTAGATCACCAAACTGAAGTGAACTTGCAAAGTTTTTTTGAGGTTCACAGAAGTTCATTATGTTGACCAGAAATCATGTGACTGTTATTTCAAGCTTTGGCAGAAACTGCTAGAAAAAAAGTCCCTCAATAGTCAGATATGACCCTTTTCACTGCCCCCCATCAGAGACCTAAATGGTGGGAATATTAGGGAATTAACATTTGGCTTAGTTTTCTTATGACTTCTCCAGTCTGGCTGTCACCAGTAGGTACTGCATAACTTAGAAGCTAGCCCTTTCAAGATTTTCTAGTTCAGTGGGTTAGGAATGTTCAGATCACTTTTGGCTAAGTATTCATGTTAAATTCTTCCTCCCCATCCCAACATGTTGTGGACTGGAAACCCCCTCTTACTTTTCATTTTATAAATTTGAAACATATGTCAGAATTTCAGATTTTAAAAGATACTATTATCTAACATGGTTAGGCATAGTCAGCAAAGCTGACCTCTAAGAGAGCCAAGGTTGCCAGTAGTAGTAGAACAAGATACAGCTCTTCCATAGGAAACTTTGTTCTCTTCTTTTTTATTTTTATAAGCTGTGTTTTGTAGTGGTGAGAACCAGGTAGTTGCCTTAAACTCCTCGTTAATGAATGATGTGTTTGGGTTGAAATACAAGACTGAAGTTATGCCTTTAGGGAAACCTCCCCACTCTTAGACCTTTAGGGGATTGGAGATGCAGACTGTGAGGAGTGTATATAGGACGCAGAACAAAGCTCCCCATAACGCAGTTAAGAAATGCAAAACCAAGTCGCTGAGGGACCACTGCGGGTGTCTGGGACTTCTTCCTCTGCTGTATGACTGTGGCTCAGCATGGTACCCTTTGATACTGGATTGAATCTGTGACTCCCAGGCAGGGCCCCACTGCTCAGACGGGTTGAGATGCCATCACAGCCTACCTGTGACATCAGCGCACTCTCACCGATTTAGCTGAGTAGGTTAGTGTATGGTGACCATGAACTCAAGATTGTGATCATTCCCTGCTTCTCAAAGACATAAGCTGCTCGGCAGCCACAAACCGGAGGCCTTCCTCCAGTCTTGGATGCTGGCTTGGTTTTCATCAAGTCATCGCCTCAAGTGGTAAAATGCAAGCCTAGCATTTCTGCCACAGAATAGACATGGAACAGAGAGACTCAAGGTTTATCATGTAGGTTCATGGTCGAGTGTGCTGGCTTAGAGCATCATCGGTTTGCGTTAAAATCACAGCCCTGCTTCTTGTTAGCTTTGTAACCTTGTGGAAGGGATTCAGCTGTTTGAAGAGGTCAGATCGGGTATTTAATTCAGCAGTTGCTAGGAGATTTAATGTGCCTGGCAAATAAGATTCAATAAACATCAGCTATCTTTATTAATTTTTTCACTTTTTTATACACATGGATGGTTTCATGTCTACTGCTCTAGTAAAATGGTCAACATTTATTCTTCTATTGAGATTATTCTAGAAGCACTTCAGCTGTTGGCTTCCATGTACAATTTGCATTATTCAAGGCATTGCTAAATCACTTTTGAAATGCTCTTCATTTCTCTATTCTCTCCACGGTACTTAATTAAATTGCTTTTAATCATGATAAATTCTCTTTCTACAGATTGGCTATAAATGCCACAACAAGTGAACAAGCACCCTTTAAAAAGCAACTTTTAATTTTTAAAAAAAATTTTTTATGATCTATTTATTTATTTATTTGACAGACAGAGAGCACAAGCAGGCAGAGAGGCAGGCAGAGAGAGAGGAGAAAGCAGGCTCCCCGCTCAGCAGGGAGCCTGATGTGGGGCTGGATCCCAGGATCCTGGAATTATGACCTAAGCCAAAGGTAGAGGCTTTAACCCACTGAACCACGCAGGCACCCAGCAACTTTTTAATTTGAAATAGTTTTACACTTACAGGAAATCTGCAAATTGTGACGAGTTCTCACATACCCCTCACCCGGATTCCCCTAATATTTACGGTTGTATGTAATCACAGCACAACTATCAAAACCCAAGATAGTAACAACGATACAATATTAAACTACACATCTTAGTAGGATTTTACCAGTTTTCCCCAATGTTCTTTTTCTGCTCTAGAATTTAATCCTGGACCCTACATGGCATTTTCCTGTGTTATCGACTATTCTCCCATCTGTGACAGCTTTTTTGTTCTTTCCTGGTCTTTCATGTCTTCGGCACTTTTGATAAGAACACATCAGTTATTGTTTAAATTTTCAGTTCCACATAGGTAGCATATGGTGTTAGGTTAGTTTCAGGTGTGTACCGTAGTGATTCAGGCTTCGTACATCACCCCATGCTCATGGTGACAGGTGCCCTCCTTAACCCCCACCACCTATTTCACTCATCTTTCCAGCCCCTCCCCTCTGGTAACCACCAGTTTGTTCTCTAGAGTTAAGAGTCTGTTTCTTGGTGAAATGTCAGTTACTTTGCGGAATGTCTCATTTTGGGTTTGTCTGATGTTTTCTCGTGACTAGATTTTTGTTGTGTATTTTTTACCAAAAACAACACAGAAGGGACTTGGAGTCGTTCTCAGGGAGTACATGGTCTTGGTATGTCTCATTACTGGTGAAATCGACTAGGACTACTCAAATAGGATGGTGTCTACTGGGGTTTTCCATTATAAAACTGCTATTTTTCCTTCATACTTGATTGATATTTGGGGCAAACTTCTTTGAGGCTATGGTAATATTCTATATTCCCTAACATTTTTATCCACTGATTTTTAGCATATATTAGTGGATTTTCTCTCCTACAATCATTACTATCATATCTGCCTAATGGTGATTTCTTTCTTTTTTTTAACAACTTTTTTTTTTTTTTTTTTAAGTGAGTTCTACAGCCAACATGGGGCTTGAACTCGTGGCCCTGAGGCCAAGAATCACATGCTCCACCAACTGAGCTAACAAGGCACCCCTGCCTAACAGTGATTTTGTACTTCCCTCATGCCTTTCACACTTATTAGTTGAATGTTTTTCTGTGAGGAAGAATTGTTCCTTCTCCTCATTTATTCAACTGAATATTTACATAGATATGGACTCATGGATATATATTTTATTCTACAAGTAATAATCTATTTGTTACTCAAATGATTCCTTCCTTAGCCATTGGGAACTCCTTCCAGTGGGCTCTCCTTCCCTTTGATAGGCTTCCATACTTTTTGAACACTTAACTGACTTCTGCCACCAGAAGACAGCTCAGGTTCATCTTGAACTTTTCCCTGTCCAGCCATGGAATCTGCCATTTCTCCCAATAGCTGGTTCCTTTTATTTGAGAATGGTACTTAGAAGTCAAGAACTGGGTTCTAGATGTTGACCAAGTGTTTAAAAAAAAATTAGTTCTGATTTAGAAAAACAAAATAATTAAACAACACATTTCTCTCACAAAATAAAAACAGCTTTTATGCAGTATGTTACCTATATAATTGACTAAAATTATGTTGGTGAGAAAATTCACACTAGTTTTAATTAAAAATCAAAGGTTAATGTTTGTTCACTATGGTGAAGCAATAGGGAGCTAATCTTTTATTCTGAAATCAGTTTTTGTGTTTTGTGCAGAAGATTGATGGGCTGATATTTCCTCATCACTATTCTAGACTCTTGCTGTTGGGGGTAGACTAGAATCATTCAGTAAATTGATGAAACTTCTTCAGTAATTCAATTCCATGGTCACCATGGTATCTTCCTCTCCCTCTTCCTCCTCCCCTTTTCCTCAGCCTCTTGGGATGGGAATCCAGCTCTGCTGAGAGAGCGATCAGGGAGACAGACTCCATGGTTTCTCCATCTGGACCTGCTTCTGCTGCCACTGGCTCGTCCATAGGCTTCCTATGGATTGGGTGGGGGGAAAGCCATTTGCTTTGTCTGTTCTAAATATTCCCTCATCTGCCTCAGTTGCACAAGGATTAGAAATTTATTTCAAGAAACGGTTTGGCTAATCTCTCCCATAAAGCATTTTAAGTATGGGTGGAGAAAAAGTGGGCACGAGGGGAGAAAACCAGGTGATGTGCCCCTTCGTCTAGTTTTCTTACTCCCAAAGCCTCTTGGAGTCTCCCCCCGCTGGGGTGGTAGGCAGAGGTGTGTAGATGCTCTCTGGACTCTCGCTTCCCTTCTCCAGATAATTTGACACAATCATCTTGCCAAGATCCCTGTTTTTCTAGTGTTTCTGTGAAAGAATCCCTATTTTTCTGCATGCCCAGACCTTTCTGGAGTTTCTAAATTTTCATAGCTTTGGGCTTGGAGCTCTGAAGGCTTTTTTCTCTTCAAGTTGTATTTTTGCTCTGCCAAGAGGCAGAAAGAATCTGTCTCAGTGTCAGTTAATTCCCTTTTCAGGAGGGCATCTGATCCCATAGACTGAGAAGTGGAATACTAATAATAGAAAGCCTGGGGTCCCTACTCCAGGCAGTTGCTGGTTCTTTCTGCTCTCTGTTCTGCTTTATACCATGGAGAATCCCACATTGACCTGATAATGTGACAATTAGAAGCGTGGCACCTAAACAGTTTCCTGTGGATTTTGGAGGACGGAGGTTAGAAGAATTGGTGGGTAATTTCTGAGGCTCTACCCCTGCTCTCTATCTCAACTCTCAGACAGGATCCACTATTACACACATAGGACATGCTTATTTAGAATTGATATTTCAAATTTTTGGATTCCTCACCCTTACCAGTACTATTTTTCAGAAAGTACTCCCAATATATAACTATTTATAAAAAATTATGTACATGTGGTAATATAACATATTATGTATTTTTTAAAAAATATTCACAACTTCAGAAATATTAGAAGGTAAAATAAATATAAAATTTAATTTTTTATTAACAGTACAAACACTTCTTTGCTCTCACTACCACAATTAATGCATTATTTTTAGTGAGCATAAGATAATTGAATATACTTTATTATTTTGAAAATTCAAGTCCATTTCTTAATTTGGTTTATTATTTCAGTTTAATGACTATCAAGCTAAAACAATATATAAGATTTAAATAAAATGACTTATGAAAATATCCTTGGTTTTCAATCTTTTCAATTATGTAAAATTTTTAATTTAAATTGAGCTTTTTTTTAGAAGATTTCTTTTTTAAAATTTTTTATTTTTTATAAACATATATTTTTATTCCCAGGGGTACAGGTCTGTGAATCACCAGGTTTACACACTTCACAGCACTCACCAAAGCACATACCCTCCCCAATGTCCATAATCCCACCCCCTTCTCCCAAACCCCCTCCCCCCAGCAACCCTCTGTTTTGTGAGATTAAGAGTCACTTATGGTTTGTCTAATTTCTCTTTTCCTCTTATATATTAATGTTTTTAAAAAATGATCAGAAATCATTGAATTTTTATACTTTTAAGCCAAGATTCAAACTACTATTTTTTTGGGAAAATAGTGCTTGGAAACTCTAATCTTGGTTGCAGGTGTTAAGACATCTTGGAAAGTCTTTTAAAAAAGCTAAGAAATTCTGTTTCCAACTTTCAAATATGGATGTAAGAGAGTCTTAAGGCAACAACATATTATTTTCAGCAAAAAGTAATATTTAATGATGGAAGCTTTAGTTTTTAATACAAACTGTTATTCTAAAAATAATGTTACAGTCTCACTGTGAAATGTCACTTTTTCTTAGAGAAGTTTATGAAATATGATTATGGTCTCAAAATGTTCTGCTTAGCATCTTATTCTTGATAGTCATTTTTACCCAAATCATTACAGTTTGGGGACAGTATCTTTCTGTAAATGCAAAATGTGCAACTTATTTTAAGTTCTCCAAATGTTAAGAATTCAATAAATATATGCTAGAAAATTGAACAATCCAGTTACTGAATGATGGAGAGAACCAATAAGGCTCTATGTAGCACAGAATGGTTTCCTGATTCTTCTCCAAAATACCACAGCTTTGTCATTCATCTATAAATTAGCAAGCAAGCAAATAAACAAACAGATAAACAAAACCTACAACTAGCCACAGGGATGATGTCCTTAAAATTCTGGGTTTTAAATAATTGATTGTAATTGCTTTCTTTTGAATTGAGCCATGAATGAATTTCACCTGAGGTGTTTTTTCTGTATCCATACTCTGGAATCCTGTTAAAATTCCAGGTAAAGAAACCAAGTCATTAGTGGTCACCCATTTTCTCTCCCAACACATTAGTTTCCCAAAGAGTCATTACCAATGAGACTTATTTTTCTTGTGCATCTTTTCTTTATAATTCCCCCCAAAAGTATTTCTTTATACATTTCAAGATTAATATACTTTACACATTAGCCTAGAAATACGAGTAACATCAACATTTTTATCCAACTTCCACATGATGAAAAATGTTCTACAATTTGTGTAAAACTTCTGACACGTCTATACGACTTCCAACAATATTTGGACCGCGTTCTAGTTTATTGCTGTCTTTGTCTCTGAATCATTGCAGCTGTTTTATGTAGTAGGAAGAATATGTTCCCCCCAACTCCGACAATAACCTAAGACAGAGAAGGAGTAATACAGGGATGAAAAGTACATTTCAGCTCCAGCACTAACCCACCAGATACCGTTGACGAGGATTTCTTTGCTAAAGCCAGTTTGAAAGCTGGGATTAGTAGGATGGTAGAGATAGTAACCACTGCTGGGGAGGAAGTTTGGGAGCAGCAACAGTGAATTATCATACAGCTGGGCAGTATCACAAAATCATAAACCCACATCCTCTGTTTTCTTATGCTTTTTCCTTCTTGGTGTATTCCAGAGGTGCTGGAATGCTACTGGGCTGGCTTCACAACAGACCCATGAGAAATGTCTGACAAACATATGCCCCTTTTGACTGTTCAATGGGAGCCCAGTCCATGTCAGTTACCATGTAGCATTACGAGCCTAACAGTGCGCAAAAGTCAATGTCCTCTCAGAGAGCTAATAGTCAAATGAAAGACAAACAACCGCTACAGAAACATAAATAAAATAAATGTAAGTTGTGAAATGCGTGATAAGTGGAGCTTAAAGAGAAGCGTAAGACTTGATAAAGCAATCAGCATTTTAACACTTCCACTGGGGCGTGATATTTCACGAGTGTATTATATGTGCTTCATTTCAGCGGTGACAGACATCTCTTAAGGATAAATGGTGAGAAAGAGATTCTAGAACGTTGTGTGGAGACCTGTGACAAAGAGTCTGGATAAAGAAATACAGTTAACTCTGTCACCATATTATTATTGGTTTGCAAACTCTGCCTTGTCACTTATTTCTGTCTTTATCTAATTCATGTAGATGGGGTAGTTAATTCTGTAGGTATTATCTATTGCTATGTCTTGTTTAAGTGACATAAAATGTTTATAAATTTTCTATTGCATATTTAATGCATTACATTATATTTAGTTACTGGATACAGTAACTAAAACACTGAGAGGTAAAATCAGAAAAGCTGCCATTACTCGGAGGGGATTCATTGACACTAAGATACACCTTGACAATGGCTCTTTATTCCCTGGGAGTAATGGGGCACAACTCGTTTTCATATGTCAATTTTTTTGAAATAAAATAAGTTATTCAAACAGTTCAGTTCTTTTTATCTGAAGCTAAATTCAGTGTCAGTTAGCTATTGAGATTTTAGGAAAATTTGGTTAGTTGCAATAAGAGAGGTTCCCCTATTGACGCAATGTTTCAGTAGAAAATTTATGTTAGCATCTACTTTTGTTAAAACAGAATAAAAGAAATAATTATACTTTTGTATATAATTGATTTTTTGGGTTTTAGCTATGTAGATCATGTCTGAAATGATGGAGTAGGTGAAGGTACTAAGTATGGTGGAAAATAAAGCTGTCAAACTTTGGAAGAATATAGATTACAACAGACAGAAGAATATAGGTTACTACAGACAATAGGATCATAACTGGGAAACATAAATTAGACTTTCCCAACAGGCGCATTAGATCAATAAACCATTTTAAAAGCTTTCAAAGCTTAAACTCTTGGAAGTTTTTAAGATGCTGTGAATCTGAAAATGTATGTTTTACAGTGACCTGAGAACACTGGTGTAGATTTAGGAGGACGATTCTTAAAGATCGATGATGTCTTAAAATCGTGTGACAATACCATATGAGCACAACCTCATACATTGTTAAAGGTACTGATATAAAATACGGGGCTGTCTTTTTCGGTTGTTTTGAATAATAAAGCACAACATGTAAGATCAGCCTTAGCTGAAACTAAAAGTTTTCTTGATTCTGTGATGGGTAAAAAAATAACTAGTTTCTCAGCAGAAATTCAATCAAAGAATGAAGCCCCTGATATCCTTTTAACATGGACAAAAGATAAGCTACACAAATGGTTTTAATATAGCATTTACAGCACGAAAGCTGGATGCATAAAATCTTATTTGGGGACCTGAGAATTCATATTACCAGTTTGACTGCTTTCATTTAGAGATTGAACAAACAGATTATTTAATGCATCTCAAATTTCAACACTTTCAAACAGAAATAGTAAAAAAATACCGTGCATTTTCAGTCAATTTGAACAAAAAAAAATCTTAAGGGATTTTATTTCTTTATTTTGTTGTCATTGCAATTTAATTTTTTCCAGGTTTATTAAGATATAATTGACATACAACATTGTGTAAGTTTTTAATGGAATGATTTAATATATATATATATTGCCAATCATCATCACAATAAAGTTAGTTAATGTATCCGTCACCTCAGGTAATTATAATTTTTTGTTATTGTGATGAGAATTTTTAAGATATACTCTTTTAACAATTTTCAAATATACAATACAGTATTATTAATTTTAGTCACCATGATGTACGTTACATCCCCAGAATTTTTTCATCTTATACCTGGAAATTTGCATTTCCAGGTTGCTCTGGCCACTACCTTCCAATCTCCTGCACTGGAAGCCACCAATTAATTCTTTTTTTATGAGGTCAGATTTCTTTTAATTTAAATTTTTTTTTTTAGAATCCACACGTAAGTAGATCGTACATAATTTGTCTTTCTCTCTCTTACTTATTTCATTTAGCATAATGTCCTCAAGATTCCTCCATGTAGTCTCAAAGGTCAGGACTTCCTTCTTTTTTATGTCTGAATTATATTTCATTGTAAAATATATACATTATAATGCATGTATATATATACACACACACATACATATGGTGGCTGTGTATATATATGTATATATAAGTGTGTGTGTGTGTGTGTGTGTACACACACACATTTTCTTTATTCAACTATTGATAGACACAAGTTATTTTCAACCCTTGGCTATATAGTAAATAATGCTGCTATGAACATGGGGGGAACAGATATCTCTTTGAGACAGTGATTTTGTTCCCTTCAGATATATGCATTGGATCATATTGTAGTTTTATTTTTTATTTTTTTTAAGATTTTATTTATTTATTTGACAGAGAGAGAGAGATCACAAGTAGGCAGAGAGGCAGGCAGAGAGAGAGGAGGAAGCAGGCCCCCTGCTGACGACCCTAGGATCATGACCTGAGCTGAACGCAGAGGCTTTAACCCACTGAGCCACTCAGGCGCCCTGTAGTTTTATTTTTAACTTTTTGAGGAACCTCCCTACTGTTTTCCATAGTGGCTACAAACAATTTACATTCCCACCATCAGTACACAAGAGTTTCCTTTTCTTCCTGTCCTGGCCAGGACTTGTCATTTCTTGTCTTTTTGAGGATAGCTATACTAAGAGCTGTGAGGTTATAGCTCATTGTGGTTTTGATTTGCATTTTTCTCATGATTAATGATATTGAGCACTTTTCATGTACCCATTAGCCATTTGAATTTTTTTTTTTCCAGAGAGAGAGAGACAGAGCACAAACAGGGGGAGCAACAGGCAGAGGTAGAAGCAGGATCCCTGATAAGCAAGGAGCCTGATGTGGGACTTGATCCCAGGACACTGGAGTCATGACCCGAGCCAAAGGCAGACATTTAAAAGAATGAGCCACCCAGGAATTCCTTGAATATTTTCTTTGGAAACATATCTGTTGAGGTCTTTGCCCATTTCTAAATTGGATTATTTCCTTTTTATTGTTATCAAGTTGTGTGAATTCCTTATATATTTTTATAATTAAGCCCTTAGCAAGATACGTGCTTTCTAGATATTTCTCCCATTCCATAGGCTGCCTTTCATTTTGTTGACTGTTTCTTTTGCTGGGCAGAATTTTTTAGTTTGATGTAGTCTTTTTTTTTTTTTTTTTTTCCTAAGAAGGATCTGAGGCATTGGGTGTATACATGATATTAAAATCTCAAATTTTACAAACACTATAGTTAAGCTCGATGGAAGCTACAAAACCCATCTTCTTTCCATCCCCTTTGCTTAAAATCCATTGTCTCATAGTTCTGGTCCAAGTTCCAAGCTTGGCCCCTCACCTCCAGTGTCTCCTGATGTACTTACTATTTCCACTTCATCCGCCCACTGACTCTCAGGTTCACCTACTAGATTTTGTGCACCTATATACCCTGTTTCTGGGAACCGATAAAGACTTAGCTATGATGTTTGCCCTGGAGCTCCTTTTTCTACTTGTGGCTCTTTGAAAATCTTGGGCTGAACTCTGTCTGCCAGTATTGCCCTCAGATTATTCTTGCTTTGTAATCTGCTAAGGTAATCCGCTCTACTTTTAACCATGGATCTCTCAGACATGATTTTATATTCTGCCTCTGGCTCTGTATACCTTCAGGCAGAATTCAGAGATTACTTCTCCATCCTATATTCTTCCATTTGTTTTTAAATAAATTTTCATCTTGAAATTTTCTGATACTGTTAACAATTTGGAAAATTTCCAATATGGGTGCCATATGCAAATTGAATTTTAAAAACTTCAAATGTCATTTTTGGGGACATTTCTATTATCAGATATTTTTTCTATGTAAATCTGTTTGTATTTATTTACATGATGGAAAAATTTGGAGAAAGGCAAGCCTGAGCCAACAGCAGAGCTGGGAAATGAGCAGATTTTTCCCATAATAGGCTATATTAATGGACATAGCTGAATTCACCAAAATCTTTTCATTCTGGCCCTTGGGTACATGAGTTATTGGCTTAGTAGAGTGAATCTAGGTTTTATTTTTTTATTTATTTTTTTAAAGATTTTATTTTTTTATTTGACAGACAGAGATCACAAGTAGGCAGAGAAGCAGGCAGAGAGAGAGGAGGAAGCAGGCTCCCTGCCGAGCAGAGAACCTGATGCAGGGCTGGATCCCAGGACCCTGGGATCATGACCTGAGTCAAAGGCAGAGGCTTTAACCCACTGAGCCACCAAGGCGCCCCTGAATCTAGTTTTTAAAAACATTTATGTTAACCAAACTCCCGGCACTCTAAAAAAGTCAGAAGACCAATGTATTCCACACAACGAGCAGAACCATTCTGGTGACTAAGAATTCTCACGTGAGCATGACTAGTTCATTCTTTACCAAATAACTAAAAGCAAATCACGATGAAAAATTTTGCTTGGTGAGAAGAACAAGTTGAGTGAATTTATGACTAAGTTTTTAGTGGACGAGGTCAAAACAACTCAACCCAATCCCTATAGCGGTTCCTTGAGCTATGCTAACTATGATGCTAGTGTTGGGCAGTGCTCTAGTAGAAGCAGGAAAAGAATTTATTGAACAGCTATTGGTTAACTCATAGGATCTTACAAGGACTGGGTGCCAGAATCAGAAAATGAACAAGAATAAAGTAAGGCTGTGCTAAAGCCACGATAGGGGAACTCCATGAACAGAATTATGCTGCCTATGGCTATAGCTGGTGCTGGTCACTGGGGCCACCAGTGCACCTCCAACACTGGGTCCCTTACCTTGATGTGCTATAGCCGTGTTTTAGAGTCACAACAGTGTCTCTATTGCTTCTGCTTCTCTGCTTCCTTAGCTCTGGATTCTAGGTCTGAAGGGTGCTTCCAGCTGGCTAAGCCTCCTACCAAGACACATGCCATATGGATATTCCAAGCCCAGGAACAGAATTTAGATGTTGGTTGGGAAGAAAAAAAAAAGTAGCAAATATTCCTTAGAACTCTTGTGGCGACAATAAGCACCCTCCTCCCCCAGACAGTGGTAGGTCAGGAGCTACTGACATTGTGGCGGGGTTTTCAGTAGTATCCACGTCAGTGTCAGCAGACGGAGCATTAAGTTCCAACTCTGACACTTTCTTACAGTGTTGGAAAAAGAATGAAAAGTACTCAGTATACTGCTTGGCACTGGGTAAGCGTTAGTTAGGTAGAAGTTATCCCTGTTTCCAGTTCTGCGCACCACTCCCCCTTCTCACTCCGCTGTCCTCTCCGCAGAGGGTTAGACCTAGAGATCTGGCAGATGACTGTGAGTAGTTCTACAGTCATCCTTTATGTGCAGGTTTCATAGTTAACCTGTCAGGGGCAAGGTGGTTTTGCTTATTCCCAAGTCCTAGAGAAAGCCTAATTCAGTGTCCACTGACAGTGTTTATAAGGGTTGTTATAAAAAGAATAAATACGGTTATACTCGAGAAAATGCCTTGCATTTTATATAGCACATTTTACACTAGGGATTTTATGGGCATAAACTTTTATTTCCTTTTTCCTGGAACATTCTTTACAGCTTTTGTCCTCCAAAATCAAATTAGAAATAACATATTAATTGATTTCTAATTTTGTTCACCATCACAAATGCATTCCTTACCCTCTTATACTCAACCATGTACAATGACCGAGGCCTGAGTTCTGGACTGGGGGACGCAGGGGAAGGGCAGAGCAGTAAGCGAGATCCACACCCTGTGACCTCAGTGTGGGGTAAGATTTACTTTTAATGAGATTTAACAAACCATTTCAAATTTAGAACAAGAAGTCTATTTTCTCTCTCATTCTTGAAAGATACGAACAGATCTCTCCCAGCAGGAAATGCAACAATACCTCCGCAAGTTTCTTTTTATATAGCATATAAAATTTGTTAAGCATCTATTCTATGCCTAAAACATTACAGGATTATGTTATCTGATTTGCTTCTCAAAACAGCTCTGAGAAATCAGTTATTTATTGTTATCACTATAAAAAAAAAGAAAAATTTAATTTTATTTCGTTTTAAACCTGGTTAAAGAGACAGAGTAGTTTTCTAGGTCCTTGTGTTTTCCTAGACTAACACATAAGGCATCTGACATAGTTTTCTAACAGTGGCACCAAAAGCTCTAAGATTCACAAATGGAGAAACAAGAGAGCTTATCCCCCACCTGTACAGAAATTGAAAGAAGATGACGTCACACGGCTTTCCCGGTGATGTCTACGGATCACTCAGACAGCGGGACAGAGCTGCTGCGCGCGCATGCGCACTGAAACCAGATACCTGGGTTGGAATCAGGATTCTGTCACTGATTGGCTACCTGACCTTGGGGAAAGCCGCCTAACTTCTCATGCCTCAGTTCCCTCGTCAGTAAAACAAGGTACATGATTTTACTCATTTTACAGATGAAGAAACAAAAGTCTTAAGGAGAGGGGAAGTAGCTACGTTTGGGGGTTGGAGCCCGTATTTCATCTTTACGGTTCCTCCACATTTTATACCATTATCAGTAGCAGGAGCGTGTGCAATGAAGGCTCCTTAGATTAACAATCTCAAAAATCTTAAGATTATGATGTTGGGTGGTTTGGGGGAGGGAGTGAGAAAACTGTGAGAAGACATGAACTCTGTTTATCTTTAAGTCCCCAAATGATAAAGAAGAGTGTTGAGACCTCTTTCCTACAGGGCCATACGTTTTCTCTTTAAGGAGGCAGAGACATATTTTACCCAAGGTGGTATTTCAAAGGCAGACCTATAAGGACTTGAATCAGAGATCTACTACCTAGAGCTCTTATGACTTTGGGAAGATTACTTAAATTCTTGGCTTCAACATTTTTATGTGTAAAACAGGGAAGGTGAGATGGAAATACAAAATGGGACTGTATATGAAATAACCTGATACACGAATGAACACAGAGATGTGCATTCTTTTCCTGTTTCAACAGAGAAACTCTTCTAAAAGAAGAAATTCTAAGTGGAGTGCAATCCATGGCATGACTTGCTGTGTCCCTCTCAAGGCCAGTTAGAATGTTAAACATGGCTGTCCATAGGTTTGATCTTGTATACCCTGTGAGGATGATGGTGGGGTCAAATTATTTTTTAATATTAAAGGTAAACCTAAAATATATGAACACATGGCCATTGATTGCTTCTTTGAATGTCTAGTTATAAATCATTCTCTTGTAATAAAGACAAATGTGAGGCAACCATATGTAAAACTGGCCGAACACCAAAAAGTTAATAAGAAGTATTTTTTAGTAGAATACAGAGAAACTGCTAATCTCAGAAACCTAGTAATGAGCTTTCACAGGTTGGAGAATAAGAAATGTTGAATTAGCTAAACCTGAAAGGGAAAAAGAAATATTAGGATCATTTACAAAAGAAATAATAAAGCAAACAAAAGTCAAGACTGCAGACCAATACATTTCTCTGGTAGCTGTATTAGTTTTTGTTTACTTTTCATTTCTAATCAATATTGCAGAGAGCAACAAAGGTGCACAATGTAACAAAGAGAGAAATAAAGAAAATCAGGGACTTGAAAGAAATAGGAAAAGAGATGATTTATCATAAAATTTAGGGCTTTGGAGAAAGATCCCGGAAAAATATCCGTTTAAATTCTTGAAGGGAGAACAGGAAAAAAATAAAAAAATAAAAAAATAAAAGGAGTGGAAAGTTCTTAGCAGATTTGTGAGATCTGGAAAAATAATACTGAATATAAAATACGTACGGATGAAGGGTATTTTTACTCATCTAAGGCACCTTACATAAGACATTATTTAAACTACTACTACAAAACACTATATATTTAAAAAGGAAGATTTAAGGTTTTAGCTTTCTTTGGCAGCAACTGGACTGCAGCTTCAATTAGCATTAAAAATCTTTATCTCAAGATAAAATAGCAAGTAAAAATAATTAATTGATGTTGTAAAGGTGCTTATCTTAGCTCTTTAACCCAGGGATATGAATCTTGGATTTTTCATGCACCAGAATGATGTTTTAAATCTGTGAAGTCTTCTGAAAAGATTTTCTTCTGAAAAGATTTTCTTCCGAAAATAATTTTCATCGTCATTTATCTTTACTCTCAGGAAAATGCAGTGTTTGTTAATGACAGGATTATGAAAAATTAAGTTTGTCTACACAATGAAAAGTCAGGCTCAGAACCAAATAAATAACTACCAGCTACCAGCTCTAATCTAGTTACCATGGCATTGGGTGGGATTTTTAATGCTAGGTGTTTAAAATTTTGCTCCCATTTATCATCTACCCTTTGCCCACGGAAAGTATTTTAAACAAAGAAAAGTTACCTGGAATGATTATTTTATCCCCTAAGCTGTTGAAAGTACTTTTTACCACTTTGAAAGGTCTAATCACTAGAACAGATGCCACAAGTACTAGTATGACTGACTGTAAAATTTTCACTGACTACCTATTTTTTAAAAATTATGAGTCTAGATGAACCAAATGGAGAGGAACATGTTAACTCTTAACGTCAGTTTTTCTTACGTGAGTAATGTCTGTTAGTAAAGCTATATCCTAACATACTTTCATGAAACAGAGAATAAGAGAAATTTGGATGCAATATTATACCAAAAAATCACTAAATTCTTGGAATCTGTAGCTCTAATACATCTAAAAAGCACAATAAATTTTTTAGTAAGAGGGTATTCTTTTTAGCATGCTTTCTCAACTATATCTTGTATTGTGAATTTAGGCTATAGATATTATACCTATAGATAATGAATTTAGACTAAGTATATTATTATACCTCAATATTAGAACAAAAATAAATTATACTACTTTTTGATATGATTATCTGTTCTGTGTGTGTTAAGTTTCAGAAGTTCTTTATAGATCCTGGATATCAACCTTTTGTCTGTACTGTCATTTGCAAATATCTTCTCCCATTCCGTGGGTTGCCTCTTTGTTTCGTTGACTGTTTCCTTTGCTGTGCAGAAGCTTTTGATCTTGATGAAGTCCCAAAAGTTCATTTTCGCTTTTGTTTCCTTTGCCTTTGGATACATATCTTGAAAGAAGTTGCTGTGGCTGATATCGAAAAGATTACTGCCTATGTTCTCCTCTAGGATTCTGATGGATTCCTGTCTCACGTTGAGGGCTTTTATCCATTTCGAGTTTATCTCTGTGTACGGTGTAAGAGAATGGACGAGTTTCATTCTTCTACATATAGCTGCCCAGTTTTCCCAGCACCATTTATTGAAGAGACTGTCGTTTTTCCACTGTATATTTTTTCCTGGTTTGTCGAAGATTATTTGCCCATAGAGTTGAGGGTTCATATCTGGGCTCTCTACTCTGTTCCACTGGTCTATGTGTCTGTTTTTATGCCAGTACCATGCTGTCTTGGTGATCACAGCTTTGTAGTAAAGCTTGAAATCAGGTAATGTGAGGCCGCCAGTTTTATTTTTGTTTTTCAACATTTCCTTAGCGATTCGGGGTCTGTTCTGTTTCCATACAAACTTTAGGATTATTTTCTCCAGCTCTTTGAAAAATACCAGTGGAATCTTGATCGGAATGGCATTAAAAGTATAGATTGCTCTAGGTAGTATAGACATTTTAACAATGTTTATTGTTCTGATCCATGAGCATGGAATGGTCTTCCATCTTTTTGTGTCTTCTTCAGTTTCTTTCATGAGTGTTCTGTAGTTCCTCGAGTACATATCCTTTACCTTTGGTTAGGTTTATTCCCGGGTATCTTATGGTTCTTGGTGCTATAGTAAATGGAATCGATTCTCTAATTTCCCTTTCTGTATTTTCATTGTTAGTGTATAAGAAAGCCACTGATTTCTGTACATTGACTTTATATTCTGCCACCTTACTGAATTTCTGTATGAGTTCTAGTAGTTTGGGGGTGAGTCTTTTGGGTTTTCTATATAAAGTATCATGTCATCTGCAAAGAGAGAGAGTTTGATTTCTTCATTGCCAATTTGGATACCTTTTATTTCTCTTTGTTGTCTGATTGCTGTTGCTAGGACTTCTAATACTATGTTGAACAAGAGTGGTGAGAGTGGGCATCCTTGTCGTGTTCCTGATCTCAGCGGGTAGGCTGTGAGCTTTTTCCCATTGAGGATGATATTTGCTATGGGTCTTTCATAGATAGATTTTATGGCTATCAAACACAAGAAAAAATGTTCATCATCACTAGCCATCAGGGAGATTCAAATTAAAACCACATTGAGATACCACCTTACACCAGTTAGAATGGCCAAAATTAGCAAGACAGGAAACAACCTGTGTTGAAGAAGATGTGGAGAAAGGGGAACCCTCTTACACTGTTGGTGGGAATGCAAGTTGGTGTAGCCACTTTGGAGAACAGTGTGGAGATTCCTCAAGAAATTAAAAATAGAGCTTCCATATGACCCTGCAATTGCACTACTGGGTATTTACCCCAACGATACAGAGTAGTGAAAAGAAGGGCCATCTGTACCCCAATGTTTATAGAAGCAATGGCCATGGTCACCAAACTGTGGAAAGAACCAAGATGTCCTTCAATGGACGAATGGATAAGGAAGATATGGTCCATATACACTATGGAGTATTATGCCTCCATCAGAAAGGCATACCCAACTTTTGTAGCAACATGGACGGGACTGGAAGAGATGATGCTGAGTGAAATAAGTCAAGCAGAGAGAGTCAATTATCATATGGTTTCACAAATAAGTGAAACCATA
>NC_081574.1:8020209-8078751 GCF_022355385.1 Mustela nigripes | reverse complement strand
ATAGAAGCAATGGCCATGGTCACCAAACTGTGGAAAGAACCAAGATGTCCTTCAATGGACGAATGGATAAGGAAGATATGGTCCATATACACTATGGAGTATTATGCCTCCATCAGAAAGGCATACCCAACTTTTGTAGCAACATGGACGGGACTGGAAGAGATGATGCTGAGTGAAATAAGTCAAGCAGAGAGAGTCAATTATCATATGGTTTCACTTATTTGTGGAGCATAACAAATAGCATGGAGGACGTAGGGAGATGGAGAGGAGAAGGGAGTTGAGGGAAATTGGGAGAGGAGGTGAACCATGAGAGACTATGGACTCTGAAAAACAATCTGAGGGTTTTGAAGGGGCGAGGGGTGGGAGGTTGTGGGAGCCAGGTGGTGGGTATTGGGGAGCACACATATTACATGGAGCACTGGGTGTGATGCAAAAACAATGAATTCTGTTACGTTGAAAAGAAATTAAAAAAAATAAATTAGACTACTACTGTTGTACTTCAATTTTAGGGAAAAATATTAATAAGAATGCTAGGTAAAATGAATGAGAAGTTTAAAGATAACTTGAACATCAAAACAAGGCCAGCAGCCTATGGGCCAAACCTCACCCATTGCTTTATTTTTGTAAATAAAGTTTTATTGGAACACAGCCATCCTTACGTGTTTACATGTTATCAACAGCTACTTTATACTGTGATGGCAGAGCTCAGTCTTGCAAGGGTCTACGTGGTCTAGATAACTTTTCATTATCAACAAAAAAATTTACCATCTATTGATCTCAACGATCATTGGAAACAGATTTTATTTTACATCAGTTCTTAGACCATGGGAACCTCATAACTTAAGATTAGGGCTCATCATACCCTTTTATTCAATGATTTGCTATTCCATGTCGAGATTACATGGGAATCTTTTTTTTTTCCTCCTAAAAAGCTCTTTGATTGATTCAAAAGGTATGAATTTTTTTGAAGAATTCAAGATGAGAAAAATCCAGCAGATCGTGTAAGGGCTCTTTACTGGGATCAGCTTCAGAGCCCACAGCCTGTTCAAATATACAAAATTTTATCAGCTTGTATATCTGAATATCCCTTCTTGTGAGCAGGGTCACAGTTTTCTGAGACTGTAATGATAAAGGCTCAAATGATTTTCATAGTGGTTTCTTAAATTCAGAGAATTTAAGAATAACAGATCTAGACAAATCTTAATCTTTAAAGATAAGGATTATAAGGCTAAGAAGTTTAAATAACTTTTCCTCAAAGGTATATGACTAGAATTAAAAGAGAGAATTTCTTGCTCCCAGTTCAGAGGTTTTTATTTATGCAAGCCCATTTTTTTTAAAACAAAGTTGTGACGCAAAATCAGAAAACTATAATACATGCAGAATTAAATATTGTAGGTAAGTATACCTTGTCTTCCCTTCTGAGATGTGTGTTACTTTCACGACTTTGAAGACAGAGGTGAGCTGCGATCAAGGTCCTGGGCCTCTCAGGGTGGGACAGGTTAATGTGTGACATTAACCAAGCTGCACCCAGTTTGACACGAACCCAGTGGAGTATATTGGTCTAAAACCATTGCCAAATACAAAATTCAAGGGGTCAGCCAGGAGAGTCTGCCTATTCCAATATAAAAGTTTCCCTAAGATCTTAAAGTTGGAAACCTTGTTTTATATGGTTTAAATATTCCATATTTTATATGGAAACCAAGTCTGCACTTGCTTCGTTTTTTCCACGTTTACCGAGTGCCAGCTCCTCTTGTGTTTTTGAGGAGGGAGAAGGAACAGGGAAAAGAGCAAACACCTCTTAACCCAACTGGCTGATGTTGTTCTTCCCTTCTTGGTTCCTTGCCCTGCTTTATCCACCCTGTACACAGACCCCATGCTGAGCGTCGTGTTCCCGACAGCTTTCACCCTGGAGTGGCTTCTCTAGGTACTGGTGTTCACGCACACCCCCTTGACCTTCACAAGCTTCCTTCTGGGATCACCTCTCTCCCTCCCATGTTGTTGCCGTCCTGGCCAAGCTGTTAATCCCAATATACCGTCCACCGCCAGCTGCAGGGCGAGTGCGTGCACATCCATCTTCTGTGCCTCCCGGGGACTGGGGAGCTTGCGAAATCTCTCTCTTCTAATCACAGTGGGGAAGCAAAGCTATTGACCAAAATGCTGTTCTCCTGATAGGGCAACTTATCTCCATTTGCTTAAACATCATATATATACATATATCAACTAGAGATAGCCCTAGAATAGGATGGAGAGTATGGCCACAGTCGTAAAGGCATTAAGGGTTGTTGTGGACCCTTCTCTAGAAGCCCTCAAGGGAGATGGCTGACTCCTACTTAGATGTTCTTTAAAATGTGGAGTATATGTTACATTTTGTCTTTGGCTTTCAGTCTTTACCACAATTATGGAACATGCTTATACATCTGAATTCACAATTGGGTGTTCTTCTTTTGCCATACTATTACTAATGACAGTGATGTGGATTCCCCAGTGTTTCTCTGTTACAAAGACTGCTCCAGGGAGCATCCAGGGCTCATACCTCTGTGTGGACATGAATTAAAATTTTCTTTTTCATAGGGTAAATACCGAGAAGGAGAATTGCTTAGACACAGGACATGAAAATGGGAAGTTTTAATATAAGTGACAGATTGTCCTCAATAAGTGACTATTCTAATTTATTTTCCCAAACCTCCAAAACACATAAACATATTCCCACATGCACTGTGAGCAGGGCTGTGCAATCACAGCCGCAGTGAAATACCTCTTAAAACCCATTATACTGACAAACACGAACTTTTATATACTGCTGGTGCAAAGGAAAGGGAATAGGACTTAGGTAATGCTCACATCTGTCATTTCTTTCTCCAAATCTTCACCAAGAAACATGTCAGAATATTGAAAAATTGAAACACTATTATAACCAGCACCTGTACACCCACAATCAATACACACATATACGCACTCATGCAAACACACACATCTGAACCATTTGTAACATCAAGACTCTGTTTCTAAACACATATATCTTATTTTTTTTATAAAAGTTGAGTTTTTAAATTACTATTTTTAAAGATTTTATATATTTGAGAGAGAGAGCAAAAGCAAGCATGAGCATGGGAGAGGCAGAGGGAGGGGGAGAAGCAGGTTTCCCCACCAGCAGGGACCCGATGCCGGACTCAATCCCAGGACCCACGGATCATGGCCTGAGGTGAAGGCAGAGGCTTAACTGACTGAGCCACCCAAGTGCCCCCATATATCTTAGAAAGCATACATTGTTTTTCTAAGTGAGGATGATTATTAATTATATATTGTATTTGTGAAAAAAAGGCAAAATAATACATGTAAAGCACCAAGAGCAATACTCAGATCATGGTAAAAATGATACAAAGTATCCAAAGGTATAGAAAATGTACACAAAAATGATACTCTTATTCCCCTAAACAAAAATATGAAATTGGCATATGTGAATGTTTTTTTAAATGAGTTTTTTTTTTTTTTTACAGATTTATTTATTAATTAGAGAGAGTCAGCTCGTGCAACCTCAAGCAGGGGCAGAGGGAGAGGAAGAGAGAGAATCTCAAGTTTGGGGCTCCATCGCAGGACTTATGAAATCATGACCTGAGCCAAAGTCATGAGCTGGACACTTAACTGACTGAGCCACCCAGGTGCCTGTGTGTGTGTGTATGTGTGAGTGTGTGTGTATTCTTTTTTTTTTTTTTTTAAGATTTTATTTTTTTGACAGAGATCACAAGTAGATGGAGAGGCAGGCAGAGAGAGAGAGAGAGAGAGAGAAGCAGGCTCCCCGCTGAGCAGAGAGCCCCATGTGGGACAGCGGCCCAACCCACTGAGCCACCCAGGCACCCGAGTATGTGTGTATTCTAAATGAATATGTGGTTTTTGTTTACATATTGAGTATATAAGCTTTTTTTTTCCTGAGTGCTGCTCTCTCATTGAAGAAAGAAAATGAAGCTCGCAACATGCGAGGTATCTCAGGGAAGATATCTAGATGAATGAATGCTATTTACTTATTTATGAGAACTCTATTGGTGGAAAGGCAACTTTAGCTAAAAAAGCTGATCCTTTCTCATCTTTTATTTTTTAACTAAAACCCACAAATGTAATGTTGGTCTGTAAAAGAGAGAAGATAGAATTTTCAAATATAGAAAATTTAAAACTTTTCAAAAAAAGCTATTCCTCATGTTTCTTATTACTTTTTACATTTCAGTATTTTATTTCTTTGTTTCATCTAACCATAGCACCATTATTTAAAGGTAAGAATGTTCTCCTGTTTAATTTCAAATGATCCTCTGAAAGGAACATGTTTTAGGAGTCCTAAAGACAGAAAAAACCTTGTATAGAGTAGATGCTCAGTAAATATTAGTTAATATCAGTTAACTGTAGATATGATTTTTTTTGTAGATATGAATTTTTAAGTGAGTTGATGATGTTCTTTGTCAGGAAGATAAAGTCTGCATTCCAACTCCTCTACAAAAAGTGAATCTTTCATTGGTTATTACAATTCATAAATTTGAGGTTGTCAAAAACTTTCAAACTTACTAAGCCTTGGTTTTCATCTTGAAAAGGAATCTTTATCTTTTATGAAGTAGCGTGCTTCCCGTATATAAAAGCTGGGCTGTTTGAAGCAGTCTGTGGGAAACATCTTTTTACATAGACGTTGCTGCCAGAGATTGCAATATGCACAGTGTGGGTTACAATAAAGTCTGATTAATTAACTTTTATTTTTTAATAATTCATATGCCATAGAATGCAAGTCAATCAGAAAATTGCTTTCAGTAAAATTTTGCTACCAGATAATAAAATGAAGTCATTAGGAGTCTACATGACAGATACCAAATAACAATTAAGAACCCAATTTTCTTTGCTGAGTTGGACTTAAATAAAATCTTCACTTAATCTTTGGAAGAGTAGTTCTTTGTTATTAATTAAATCTAGGATTTTTGCTGTTGAAATCACCATGCTGGTTTAGTCTTATTTTTGCAAGGCCATGAGAAATGTTATTGCTGCTTCAACATATATAGTACACAGCACATAAAAATTATCTCATGCTTTGTGAACAGAAACAAAAATTCTCAAGCATTAACAATGATATCAGTGGGAGTTTTTGCATTAAATTAAGCTTGGGGGAAGGAAGAAATCTGGGCTGTAAACAAGAAAAATATTTCTCTTAAGACAGTTAAATGTTAACTAGGTGCATTAATCAAATTATGATGTAATGTTCTGCAAAGTCAGCTATATAAAGTGTTTTCCATTACTTTTCTACTTTCACATTAATTTTTTTGCAGTAAAAACTAACTGCCCTATATAGCAAAAGGCAAGTACCTAACTGGATGTGCAATTTTCTTTTGAACCAAAGAACATATAAAATTTCTGTGTGAAAGAATATTAATTGTAGCTATACCTGTTACGGCAGAAGACCTCAGTACTTTGGATATCTGCCTGTTCTTTTTTGAGGGCAAATTTTTTTTTTGGCAAATTTCTTTATTTTTGGCAAATTTCTAGTGATACATGCAGTGCTTGGAACATTTTCACAGCTTGTTGTTTGTAGGTGGAAAGAAGGAGAGATGGATACAAGGAGGGGAGGAAGAAAATGAGAATGGAAGGACGGACAGACGGACGAAAGGAAGAGGGGGAAGATGGAAAGGAAAAGAGGAAGGCATTTGTGTCAGACAACCTAGCTCTCTTAGTAAACTCTGGGAGGTGCAACATACAAAATATTAGAAAGGAAATGTACTTTGAAGTTCACGCTATTTAAAATCAGGAAAAACCAACTGGCGAATGTACATCATACCTTTTGTATTAATGTAAAAAAAAATGCATTTTAGTCCATACAAGTCATTGCTAGTTTTAATCTTGGATAATTTACAACATTTGTTAGTTGAAATGTCCTTATGTGAATCATGATGGAATAATCTCCGAACTTTAGCCTTGCTCAGATTTTTATAACACGATAGAAGAAGAGCCGATGAGGGTGTTCAATGCAGATTGCCTTCTCCCCGTTTACAGGGTTGGTAGTGGAGGTGTGCGTAAAAGGGAGCTTCTGGGCTGGTGCTTTCCCAAGGAAGACAAAAACACGAATTCAAAATGAGCAGCCCTCTGCTTACTGCAGCTTTATTTACAATAGTCAAGATATGGAAGCGACTCCAAGTACCCACTGACAGATGAACGGATAAGGGAGATGTGGTGTACATCCGCGACCTACGACACACACACCACACAAACACCCCACGTACTCACACACGCAGAACAGAGTATTTTGCAGCATGAAGAAAGGATAAGGCCGTGCCATTTGCAACATCATGGAGGGACCCAGAGGGTATTACACTAAGTCAAATAAGTCGGATTGAGATAGACAGATTTCACTCCTATGTGGAATCTACAGAAACAAATGAGTAAACCAACAAAAAAGCAGAACTGGGGCTATACAGAGAGAGAACAAACTGACGGTTGTCAGAAGGGAGTGAAGTGGTGGGCGAAATCAGTGAAGGGGAGTGGGGGTACAGGCTTGGTTGTGGAATAAAGAAGTCTCAGAAATAAAAGGCAGAGCACAAGGGATACAGTCCATGACATCGGAACAGCATTGTACGGTGCCAGCTGGGAGCCACGCTTATGGTGAGCATAACATATGAAGCTATCGCATCACTATGTTGTATACCTGAAACTAATTTAACATGGTGTGTCAACTGTACTCAAAAAAAATTTTTTTTAAATAAAATCTGTTCAACAAGAAAAAAAAAAAAGAGCTTCTGGGAAACTAGCAACAAATACTGTAAAACTATTGACGTTCCTCCTGACTCCTCCCTGGCCAATGGCCATGGTAACGGCAGCAGGAATGGTGGCAGCTGGGCCTCGGGCAGATCTTTCAATTTACCACCCCCACAGCGGACTCTATAGCGGGATTTCTACATTTAGAAGCTCACATAGTTTATTTGTTTGAAGAAGTCCTGTGTGAACAAGTTAATTAGTTCAGTTTCCTTTCCTTTAATGCAAGATCATGAGAGCTTTGGGGAATGCATTTCATTTCCTTGGGTCATGAAAATGAAAAACAAAGTAAATTTATATTTAATGGACCTAGTAGTTGGGGAAATTATATATAAGCATACTGCTATAGAACAATGTTTTTTGGTCAGAAGGTATTTTTAGGCAGGAGAAAGCAAAGTTCAGTTTTATAGCAGTGCAGTTTGGGTTTGCAATATATAAGAATTTAGAAGATGAAAAGAAAGCCAAAACAGTTTTGGACTACATGGGGACTTGGAGAAATAAAACTAACCTGCAGAAAAGACCACACAATTACCACAACTAATTTCAGAAATGTAATGAAGAAACATAGTTTGGGTTTGCAATTAAATTAGGTAGGAATCCAATAAAATTCCAAAATAAGTTTAAGGAGTAACTTACTTGGTTATTTTGAAACATGTGATTGGCTAGTTTGCTGAGTGACTTTCACTTCTTTTTAAATTTGATCTATAATCAAAGTAAACCTTCTTTAGGAAAGGGTAGAATTTCTAGCCAAATGGTTGTAGGGAAGAGATATGGGTGGGTATGATGGCGGGGGGTGGGGGGGGGAAGACTTCTGAGTTAAGCTCCTTAAAGGCAGGTCAAATATATTTGAACTTCCCATATACCCACTAGCTCAGCACTGAGCTCAGAAATGCTCTCTAAGAATTTTTTTTTGGTAATGATTTGCTTAGGAATTTAACTATATTTTATGTAATAATTATTGTTGACATAGAATAAAATGTCCTAAAAATTTTCAAAATGAAATTAATGTAGTCAGAGTTCTGGGGTCTCAACTGGAATTTATCAGTGTTCAAATACCTTAGAAATATCTTTTTTGAGGAAATATTTTAAGTTATTTTCAGACAGCCTGTGGCCAGCCTCAGCTGGAAGTGGGATAGCTCCCAGGACCAATAATTCGTCAAGTGCCAAAACCTGTACAATGGAATGGAATTCTGCCTTCTGACAGCCTGATATTTAAAGCGTATGGGTCTCATGTCAGGACATCCAAATCTGAGCTGAATGGGATCCAGGGTTTCCTGAAAGTCTATGGTAGATATATGATATTGGAAGGAAACCATCTAGGATCTGTCAACGCTCTATTTTCCTAGATTTTCTAATCTTTATCATCAGAAAGCAATGTGCATGGAACATATTTTCCATAATCTCACAGACATGTATAAAATATCTTCAGTCAGCCATGTTGCAAAGGTTAGCTAAGGGTATTCTAAAATAAATGATCTTGGGGACTGTATTTCTCTCCAGTTAATATACCAAGTCTTCTGGTTTACCTTTTATAGCACTAAGTAAAAGAGATAAAAGAGCTGTCCTTTAAAGTCATTCATACTATGAGTCAAAAGATAGAGCTGGGGAAGGAGAGATAAGCTGTCAGCGATGGTCCTTGCCACACCCTTCATCGACTGATTAAATAAGTCATTTTGCTGTATCGACCGGTGTCAGACTTGGTGGTAGGCCTAGCCACACAGTGATGAATGGGACAGGCTGCAGAGACGAACAGCACCAAGCTCTTCCCTCATCAAGAGACAGACCACTGACTAGAGAAGGTGTGGTCCTCTAGGGGCTGGACAGGGATAGATGTCATAGCCTAGAGTGAGGGCTGTCCATTAAGGGGCAAAGACAATTCACTTTTTTTTCTTAAAAGATTTATTTATTTTTTAGAGAGAGATAAAGAGCATGAGCAGAAGGAGGGGCAGGGGGAGAAAGAGAGAGAGAACCTTAAGCAGATGCTGTGCCTCACTCAGGGCGCCATCCCAGGACCCTGAGATCATGACCCAACCCAAGTTGGTTGCTCAAGGGACTGAGCCCCCCAGGTGCCCCAATAATTAACTTTTAAGATTGGGATTCTAATCTGAAGTATAGAGCATTGAAACTAATTCATGTCACCATTTTCTTAATTCTTCCAAGGAAGGTAGATAGCTAGCATCCTAGACACATGGGAGAGAAGTTAAGTCATAGCTTATGGTTTTCCCATGAAATCCTATTTGAGGAATTTGAATGAGAAACTATGAAACTATCCAAAGGATAACTGCAAAGTTAGAAGCAAAACACATACTGAAATGGAAATAGAGCTCAGCATGTATCAGGGACTGTTCTAAGCGCAATATGCATGATGCATGTTAACTCATTTAATCCTATCAAGTGGCTTTAGGATTGTCCTAATCATTGATGGAGAAGCTGAGGCAGAGTGGCTAAATAACATATTTGAAGTTAATGACTGGTAAAACTGGGGTTTACAAGCAGCCAGTATGATTTAGGGCCTGAGGTGTGACCCGAAGAGTAGCTGAGCCCTACGAGTGGCACGACTGGGTCTTGGCCATAGTGTTGGGAGAAGCAACCTGCCGTTGGCTGAGTGTCCCTGAATGGACTCCTTGGACTTGCAAGAAAAGAAGAGTCCCGACTGCTCTCTACCAGGGCCATCCCTCAGGATTGTCTTTGTAGTGACATTGAGGGATGAGGAGATGTTTCCTCCTAGACACAGAGCCAGCCTGCCTGCTCTTACTATAAAATCAGTTTTCCTCTTTGGGAAGACAGCCCGTACATGTGCAGGCTTCCTGATGCGGTCTTTGCAAGGTCCTTGTGGAACAGGGCCAGCATGAGAACCCACACAAACCAACATGAAGCTCTGGATGCTTCTGCTGTGAGTCATTAAGGCTTCGGTCACTGACCCAGAAGTCTCATGTCTTCCACTGGAACCCATGAAACAGTCACACGCTAGCTTGCTAGCTTGAAGGTAGGGAAAAATCCTGAACCATGCAATTTCTGACAGAGGGATGGCAGAGTCGTAGAGCAGGAGGACTCTCGTCACCTCTGAACTTCCTTCCCTACTCACCAACCATTAGTCCAGGGGAGCAGGATCCCAGTTATCAGGGGTGTTGACAGAGACAGGATGTAGAAAGTACAGAGAGTACGCAGGAAGACAATAGAGACAAATAAATGTTTCTTAAAATGGTTCTGCTGTTTGTAAACAAACCAGCAGAAAGAACCCTGGAAGTGTGTGCTTCTCCTTTTGTAGTTCTTGGCAAAAATTACTTCTTCCCAGTCATTTTCTGATTCCCTCCTATTTTCTTCTTTTATTTTTATGCCTTCTCTGTACTTCACCATGAGTCAGAAAGTTTATGATTATATAAGGTAATTTTCCTGTAATTTCCCCACCTTGTTTTGCAAGATCATGCAGAAACCTTCATAACCCAGGACAAAGCTACAGTTTCTAAATCAATCTCTCCCTCCAGTGTCATGCTTTGTTACATGTTTATGTAGTCCTACCTCAAGAAGCAATCTAGGCTGTGGAAGGTATGGTACATCTATTAAGCTTCAACTTCTGAGACATCTTTACGGTCTAACATACGCAAACCACACAAATCAGTTACACGAAGCCCAGAATTCTTTCATTGAATCCCTACTGTGTGCAATGTATGAAGTACCTTCTTCCTTTTTTTTTTTTTTTTTTGAACCATCCCTTGCCTTTTTAAGTTAACTGGAAATGAGTTCAACTGTTTTTGTACTTTTCTCAAGCCACCAAAAGTGGCAAGAGTTACAGATGTTGACTTTTTTTTCCTCTTATAAGAATAATAATTCATAAACCGTTGAGAACAGTTGATAAGATTTCCAGGAAAAGGCACTTTGAGGTTGAAACCAAACATGGAACAATAAATTTTTTTCAGGTTAAATTTGCCCTTAGGTCACTATAATACATACTTCTGTTAACATAAATTGAGATTATTCACTTGATAAAATTCTACTTCTGAAAGGATTTGTGCCAATGCAGCTGGAAGGAGACTTCTGTCATTTAGATAATCACTACTTATTATTTCCCTTCACATGTCCTCTGAAATAATGAGCCCTGCTTTGGAAACATAACCTCATCGAATCCTGTTTAGGAAATCTTGCCCCCAGCCCCATATTACAGATGGGATGTTTAAATCAAAGTGTCTTGACATAGTGATATTTTTCAATGACTCAATTGAGAGTCATAGATAATCACCCAAGTTAGGAGATTGTCAGAACCTAACATTTAATATTTAACACATGTTAAAACATTGTAATATTTTATGTTAATACATTTAAAACATGTTAGAAATTATATTCTAAATTTATAGTTGCTCAACATCTATTAAAAATTTGGTTATGATCAAAATACTTTCAGAGGATTGACTGATAGATGTGGGTTTCATCCTTTTCTATTGGTTTTAAAATCTATCCTTAAAAAATCAATAAGCAAATGATTGACTCTATCTCAGCTCCCCGCCAGAGTCAGACAGCTTATGTTATTTTAATTTCAATTATATGGACTAGTTTGTGCTAGCTCATACCCACTAATGTCTAACTTTTCTTCCTGGCTGTCAGCTACTCTGATCTATGGAGACATTGGTTTCAGACTATTTGCAGCTCTACATAGATTTTTCTATCAGCTTCTAAAATTGCTTTCAGTTCTAATCCTTACAATAAATCACTTATGTCATGTCAATATCTACAACAATAAATCACCTTTTCTAGTATAAAAAAAAAAAGAAAATCTATCCTTAAGTTACAATATCAAAGTCATGTGCTTGAATGGCCTTGATTGGACCCAACCATGCTCCTCAAACTATACTTTGATTTGATATTATTTGGTTCTGAAGGATAAAAAAGTTACTCCTTGCATTTCTTTATCCATCCATCCATCCATCCATCCATCCATCCATCCATTCATCCATCCCAATGATTCATTCAAATTCTTATTGAGCCAGAAATATGGTTGGCTCAGGGAAAGTAATTATTAACAAAACCAAACAAGGAACACAGCCTCCTGGAGCTTACAGTCTAGAGACAGACATTAATTAAGAAATGACAGAGAGGGAGTGAAACCAGAAGAGACTTTTCACTGTAGGAAACAAACTGAGGGTTACTGGACAGGACACAGGGGGGTGGGAATGAGGTATATGGGTGATCAGCATTAAGGAGGGCATTTGATGTACTGAGCACTGGGTGTTACATACAAATGACGACTCACTAAATTCTACCCCTGAAACTAATATGACACTCTGTGTTAACTAACTTGAATATAAATAAAATCTTGAAAGAAAAAAAAAGGTCACAGGAATGAATTATGTGGAGTTAGGAAGCGAGACAACTGTCTTGGAACAGAGACACGTGTGTCTCAGAGGACCCATAAAGAACGGACAGGGCTGTAATCGACTCAACCGAGGTGCAGTTTTGAGAGCTATCAGGGCCAGAATATGAAGAACCTTGATTGTGACCTTATGGACTCTGATCTTTATTCCAAGAGCAATGGAAAACCATTTGAGGAATTTAAGCACCAGGGCAACATCAGCAAATTTTAGTTTTAAAAGATGGCTTTGCCTGAGGAATGGAAAAGAGCTTGGAATGGGCCCTGGGGGAAAGAGTCTAGCTCATAGGCTTCTTATGAATGTGATCCTTGTGGGGATATTGTTAAGAATATTCTTTACTACATTATGCAGGACTCTATCCATGAGGACCTAAGGGAAAGTTATCCCTCCTGACACAGTACTGGGGATACTCGGGTAGGCCTGACCCAGTTACTATTGTTTTTATCTTATAAACACTTAATAGATATCATATAAATATTTATCTTATAAACACTAAGGAGATATTTAGAAATAATGCAACTGATTATGCTCTCATATTCTCATTGGCTTCCAGAAAAGCTAAAGCCAAGAGTAATGGACTCCAGGGTATTACATTTTTACTTCCCTCATTCCTAGCTTTATCTTAATCTTTTAATTTATTTTCCTTTGCCTTTAATTTGTTTTTGCTTATTTTTTGTAAAAGTAGGCTCCACGCCCAGTGTGGAGCCCAACATGGAGCTTGAATTCGTGACCCTGAGATCAAGACCTGAACTGAGGTCAAGAGTCAGATGCTTAACCAACTGAGCCACCCAGGTGCCCCTGCTTTTGCTTAATTCTAATATTATTTTGTACCCCTAGCACAAAACACCTGTACGTGGTTAAACAAAACCATAAATATTATTATATTAAAACACATATTACTACCTGAGAAAAAATGTCTGGCAAACAGGAAAATGTGTTGACAATATGCCCACCACACACAAGAGCAAGACACTGGAGATGGAATGAGAGTGTGGGAAAGCCATGGTCCTTTTGTACCAAATGGCCATTTAAAGACTGTGACAGCTAATCTCTATGTTGCTAAGAACTGTATTGTTTCAAGATGTGTAAAACTGGCAGGGACCTAAATTCCAGACATCATTCACTCTTGGCTTTGAAGTATGCTCATGGTATCTGGTATTACGCAATGTTCTTTGGACTTTGTAGAAGAATTTGACTACTTCTAGCTTGAGCTATGAAAAAAAAAGATCTTATCTTATTTAGCACAGTGATAATGCAGTGTTGTAAATACATCCCAGCTTCGATGAGACACGATACTTTCGTAAATGGTTCCACTCAGCCTTAGACATAGTGATTTGATGGCATGCAAAGTCAATGAGAAATAGTCACTTAGAATTTGAAATGGAAATCTACAGTCTTTCTATTTTTTTCTCTATAGGAGGATTTTCACATTTATATCAGTTTCTAGCTAATGATTCTTTAAGGCCTTGAATACAGTAGTCATTCTTTTAGGTAACTTATAAGTAAGAAAAGAGCAAGGTAAATATTCCCTGTTCATCTGGTTGAGTCTTAAAACTCTAGGTGACAATGATAAGATGGCCAGTCTATGGGTTGTCAAGCTTAACAATGGAGCACAGCAAGGGGAAAGTGCTCAACCCAGGAATGGATGCAAGAGAAGGCTCACCAAAGGAATCATCTGATACCATGAGCACTGGTCTGCACCCTTCACCACCTTTGGCCTGGATCAGCTTTGTCTGGTGCACATTGTTGGTTTCACCCAGCAGTCCAGGAAGGGCACCGATCACTAGGGATGCAATTGTTCTGTGATGATATTTTGATGGTTTCATCATACACATCTCTTTACAATCCAAGTTTCCCAAACTTCATGCTCTTCTCAAGGTGTTTTTCCAAAGCTCTGAGGTGGCACCTTTATCTGAACTCTTGAGCATCACTTCTGCCTGGGACTTTTCTGCAGTGTGGACACCTTTCGCAGCTGCACACTTTGACTGTTTCTGATCGTAGCCTCTGCCAAGTCTGGACCTCTAGAATACATACTCTTGTCCTGTGCCCAGGCTTGCCATATTGATACTCATCTATGTTGACATTCTGCTCTGGGTTTTGTTTTCTCAGGGCTCAGGGTATTTACATTCCTTCCCAAGCTTTGCTGTAGGCCAAATCCTTGCTCCTCCACTGATCCCGCCTGTTCTACCCAGACTCAAGGAAAATCACAACTAACTCAAAATAAAGGAGAGAGAAGCAGACTGAGTTTCTGAGCCGGGACCTTGAAGATGAGAACTGAGGAAGACAGACTCTATACATTTGCTGGTGTAAGGACCAAAGAGTTGATTCAGAATTACGCATATCACACAATGTCTGATCAATTTTCTCTGTCTGAAGTATCTAGCCCACTGTTCATTCCATGCAAAATTGTGGGACTCAGGCACTCTTTAAGAGATTTCTGGGATAATTTGGGGAAAAATTGGGGCACCTAGGTGGCTCAGTGGGTTAAGCCTCTGCCTTCGGCTCAGGTCATGATTCCAAGGTCCTGGGATCGAGCCCCACATCGGGCTCTCTGCTCAGTGGGGAGCCTGCTTCCTCTTCTCTCTCTGCCTGTGTCTCTGCCTACTTGTGATCTTTCTCTACCAAATAAATAAATAAATAAAATCTTAAAAAAAAAAAAGAAAAAGGAAATGTATAAAATATGGGATGATCACAAAAGTGAACCTAATTAAAGTCAAACAATGGACTTAATTTTTTTCTATCATCTCCTTCCTAATCCCAATCTCCATACAAAGATAGTCAGTGACATTCTAGTATTATCTGTTTCTCACTGTGATATCTGTATCTACCCGTATCCATCCATGTACTTATGATAGAAACCAGGCAACCGTATCTGTTTCTACATCTAACCCATGACCATTTTAATTTAAAATGTACTTTATATCCATCTCATTATTTTCTTCTCCATTGTCACCACCGTGGTCACATTTATATGTCACACTGTCATCTTTCACTAGAACTAATGTCATTGCATTCTGGCTGGACTTCCTCCTTCTAATCTGCTGTTTTCTATTGTTTTGTTTAATATTCTATTTGTTTATTTGAGAGACAGCACTAGAGAGAGAGAGAGAGAGCACAAGTAGGGGCAGAGGGAGAGGGAGAAGCCAGCCGACTCCCCACTGAGCAGGGAACTCGATGTGGGGCTGGATCCCAGGGCTCCTGGATCATGACCTGACGTGTAGGCAGACACTTAACCAACTGACTGACCTGGGTGCCCCTAACTCTGTTCTTTTCTAAATCACTCCAAAACACACAACAGGTAACACAATTGTGCAAAGCACCAAACACCACTATATTGTTACTCTGTTTACTTTTCTTCAAAGTCTTCTCTTTGCACTTTGGATAAAATCAAGACGCTCTCGCAGCCAGCAAAGCCTGGTGCGATCTGGCCCATGCCGGCCTCTTCAGTCACATCTCGTGCTGCTCTCTGGTCCATTAACTATGTTCCAACTGTCCTGACCATTCCTCAGTCTTTCTCAATTTTGGAGAAATATATAAAATATATATAAATATATATAAATATATATATATGTGTGTATATATAAAATATATATAAAATCATTCTTTAACATCTCAATTGCTATTAGGACTTCCTTTGTAGGGATTTAGCCTTACTATTTTCATTGGGTACATTCCTTTTTTAGTGAGGTCTTCCCTGAATGTCCGATTTAAGCTAGTTCTCTTTGTTATACTACTTTCTGGTACGTTGTCATTTTCCCTTATAGCACTTTTCTCAATTTTCATGTAGGCACTTGTTTGTATGAATATTTCTAAAGTGACTGCCCTCTCAATAGGCTGTGAGTGAGCTCCATGGGAACATGGATCTTTTGCTTTCTTCTGTATGTTACTGACCACTGCAGGGGCTGGCACGGAGCTGGCACTCAGAATATCTGTCCAATGAGTGAGTGGAAATTCTGTATCTCATACCTTATTTGTTCACTTATCCAATAAGCTATGTATCTTATGTAAAGCATTGTCTTCAGTTCATTGGATACAGCAGAGACGGAAAGATACAAAAACACCTGCTCGCTTTGCTTACCTTCCAGGGTAGGAAACCACTAATAAGCAACAAATACGAAACATGACATAGTGTTTTAGAAGGAGATGTGTGGTAAAGAAAAAAAAAATGGAGCAGGATAATGGAAATGAGGTATGCCAGGACTGTGATTTACAATTTAATAAATGATCAGTTTAGGCCTTATTGAGTAGGTCACCTTTGGGGACAGACTTGGAGCAAGTGAAGGTTTTAGGTATTCGGGTATATGGAGAATTTTCTAGCCAAGAGAAATAGCTAGAGAAAGTCCAAAGGTGGGAACTCGGATGGGGTATCTGAGGAAAAGCAAAGGAGGAAGCAGAGTGGTGCAGGGGCAGACACAGAAGGTATAAGACAGACAAAGAAGGGCAAGCAGATAAGGCTTCTTGACCACTAGCATCACTTGGGCTTTTGCAGTGACTGAGCTGGGTGAGCCTTCAAAGAGTGACAGGAGCTTACTTTTGCTTTAAGTGGAGAGAGGGCTGCTCTGTGCAGAATATATTGTAGTGGGGCATTGGGTAAAGGCAGGAAATCCCTACCAAAGGCTTCTGAAGAATTCAGGTAAGGGAATATGGTCCCTTGAATTAGGAGGTAGCAGTGCAGGTGATGGGAACGGCTGGGTTCTGGATATATTTTGAAGGTAAAGATAAAAGGGTTTTTTGCTGATGCATTGGATGGGGGTTTGAAAGAAAGCAAAGCATTAAAGACAGCTCTGAGAGTTGGGTGCTGAGTAACGGGGAAGACAAGAGTTGCAGTCAAGTCAGAGGGGTGAAGAGTACAGATGAGTACGTTTGGGTGGGGTTGGTGAGATCATGTTTATTTGCAGAAACTGGTGGAGAGGTTAAATGAACAGTTGGATATACAATGCAGTGGGGCTACACAAGAGAATGACGGATGTGGGAGGTATCCACCTACGGACAGCCCTGGAAGGCAGGAGAGGAGATGATCTCATCCGGAGTGAGTGTAAACAGAAGAGACTATGGTCTGAGCCATGGGGCACTTCAGTGTTCAAAGATCTGAGGGAAGAATTTTCTTCATAGCCAATATTAGATCTGAATATGAGTCTGTTTTAAAATGGGTGGTTTTTTCCACTGGAATCTTAACCAGAATTTTTCTGAAGGGGCAATGATTTTTCCTCACAGAAAAATTTTAAAAATCCAGAAACCCTCATGTTTTACTATTATTACTAAACATGGAGTTGTCCAGTAAGAGGTCTAAATGCTTTTTGTTAAAGCCAAATAACTGATTCCTACATTTATGACACACAATATTCTAATGTTATGTTATCAGTGAGATAATTAATTTTGGAATTATTTAGAGTACACTAATGGAATGGAAGAACAAGAGGTACATATACTTTTAGTCTTCTGAATAGCAACAAAACACTGTGAGACCCATTCTGTTAGACATAGAGGAAAAAACAGCAAGGTTATGCTTAATTTTAGATTCAGGTCTGTTCCAAACAACTCTGAAGGTCAAGCTTGGTTCTAGATAATTCACTGATCTGAAGGAATTTCAGGAAGTTGGGGCGGCTTCAGGGTTAACAAAGGAATTCAGGCCTTTGGGTTTAGTTCAGTTCATGACCCCACACAACCACCACTGAATCAATTGCTGTTGAGCTCCTGCAGCAGGCCAACTTGACCTTCAGGCTCACTGTGGTTGAGACCGTTGCCCTGGAATTCGAGGACCATCTGTGGCATCGAGGCTTGTTGGTGACCTGCAGGCTGGTCAACCACGGGCAACTTTCGTGGGTTCTGTGGTAAATCACTTTCCTTTTGGAACTCTGAGGTCTGGAGTTTGTACTACTCCACTTCTTTGCGTTGTATGTGTCTCATCTGTTTGTGTCAGCTGAGACAGGGAGCAAATGTTTAGGAAAGGATTCCAAACTCTTAGCAATACTTAAGCAATACCAAAAATATGTGGAATGTGATCTTAGTTTCTCAATTGTACACTGTTGTTTCTAAATATACTATCCTTCTAAGATTTTTTTTTAACATTTTATTTATTTATTTGACAGACAGAGATCACAAGTAGGCAGAGAGGCAGGCAGAGAGACGGGGGCGGGGAAGCAGGCTCCCTGCTGAGAAGAGAGCCCGATGCGGGGCTCCATCCCAGGACCCTGAGACCATGACCTGAGCTGAAGGCAGAGGCTTTAACCCACTGAGCCACCCAGGCGCCCCAGATTTTCTTTTTCTTGGTGGTTCTATTCCTGTTCCTTAGGAAATGTAATGAAGGTTGTAGAAGCATATAACAATAGTTTAGAGTCCCACAGGGCTGGAGCTGGGGCCTGACGTTACCACTTAACTGGGCGTGCGAACATGCATGTTGTCTAGAAATGTCAACTCCCTAAGTATTAGTTTCTTCACCTGAAAAGTGGATTAATAGTAATACACTCTGGGTTAATTTAAAAACATAAAATAAAATAACACATTCTAGGGCTTAGCGGAATGCCTTATACCTTGTAGGTACTCAATAAATCACAGTCCTTTTTCTTCGTTGCTACCAATCATTTTAGGCCTCTGGGTCTTGTTTTCATTCAGAACAATTTACTATTTTATCAGTCTTAAATCCTGATATTTTTGTGCATTCCGTTTTTTCTAAATCAACTCTACTGAGATATAATTTACATACAATAAAATGTACCGAATTTCACCTAGGGTAAATTTGGGTGAGTTTTGACAGATTTATACACCTGGGAACCACTACAAAATCAAGATGTAGGCTCTTTACATTATTCCAATCGTGTTTTCTCAGTCTTTTCCAAATGATTTTCTCACTTCAGCCCCAGGCAAAGGCAATTGTTACTGTTTCCTGTCACTGTATATTTATCTTTCTAGAGATTCATTTAAATGGGAATTCTATAGTGTGTATCTTTTGTAACCGGCTTTTTTTTCATTCTGTAAGATTTCTGATGTTTGTGTGGCTGTGTACCTCAGCAGTTCATTCCTGTTTACTGCAGAGAAGTATTCCATTATATAAATATAATATGTTTTAGACATTTGCTTACTGATAGACATTTGGATTGCTTTCAGTTTTCTATTATTATAAATAAACGTCACTTATGTGCAAGCATTTATAGGGTTTGGTCATATATTTGGTCATATATTTTGACCATATACATCATTTGAAATAATAAAGATTTGAATAATGTGGATCAAGATCGCTTACACACAAGTTTTCGCGTGGTCGTCTATCTTCATTTCTCTTGGGTAAAGGCACAGGAGTGTCATTGCTAGGTTGTAAGGTAAGTATAGTTAAACTTCACAAGGAATTGTCCAACGTTTTTCCAATGTGGTTCTGCATTCCCTTCAACAACGACACTTGGTTTAGTTTATGAGTCAACCTGACTGGGCCACAGAGTGCCTGAGTATCTGATCACCTGTTATTCTGGTGTGTCTGTGAGGATGTTTTTGGACGAGATTAACACACGGATCGGTAGACTAAGTAAAGCAGATGGCCCTCCCTGCTGTGGATGGGTCTGACCCAGTCAACTGAAGGGCTAGATAGGGGAAAACGGGCTGAACCTCCCTCAAATGATGCCAGTGACAAGGCCACACCCCTCCTGCCTGCCTGCTGAGCTGGGACACCCCTCTTTTCCTGCCTTCAGACTGAACTGAAGCATCAGCTCTTCTTGGACCTTGCGTCCAGGGCTTTCAGACTAGAACCCTTCTCAGGCCTTCAGATTGACATGAATCAGCCCCCTGGGTCTCAACTTGCTGACTACAGACCTTAGTCTGCCTAATCCTCCTGTATATGTGGCAAAAACCTTTATTTTATCAACACTGTATTGGAGGAACAGAAAATCTTAATTTACAAAGTCCAGCTTATCATTTTTTCCCTTTTATTTTGGAATCCTGGTATTCCTTCTAAGAAACAGTGGACTCTGAAGATGATTTCCATGCTTTTTCACCTGAGTCTTAAAGCTTTGGCCCTTATATAATGTCTACGGTGATTCCATGTTGATTTTTGCGTGAAGTAGGAGATAATTGTTGAGGTTCATCTTTTTTCCAACCAGAGACCTAGTTGTTCTGCCCCTATCTTTAAAAAGAACTTCCCCAACAAAGTACCTTAGAATCCTTGTCAAAAATCAGCTTGCCACATAGCAGAGTTCCAGTCTGTTCCATTAATCTATATTTCTTTTTATTTTTTTATTTTTTATAAACATATATTTTTATCCTCAGGGTTAATCTATATTTCTATCCATACAAAAGTATCACATTGTCTACATCACTATAGCTCTACAGTGACTGCTAGTGTTAGAATGCAATACAGTTTTGTAGTAACCTTATATCCTGAGAACTTGCTTACCTTTATTCATTCATTTATTTATTTATTTCTACTGGCTTTTGCTAGAGTTCTTAGGATTTCTACATCCAGGATCTTTCGTTTGTTGTGTGGGTTTTTTTTTTGTTTTTTTGTTTTTTGTTTGTTTGTTTGTTTTGTTTTGTTTTGTTTTTCAGTTTGTGCTTCACGTATTTTGAAGCTCTGATATTCAATGTGTACACATTTAGGACTATTGCATCTTCTTGACAAATTAGACCCTTTATGATTATAAAATGTTCTTACATCACTTTGTCTGATTTTTGTTTAGCCACTCAAAGTTTCTTATGCTTAGTTTCGCAGGATACAGCTCTCTCACTTATTCTACTATGCATCTTCTGATCAATGTGGATTCCTTATAGCTGTGTTTTTTTAATACCCTTTTTAACTGGCATATTTATAATTCCACTGATACCAAGGATTTGGTTGGATTTAGGTCTACCATATTGATATTTGCTTTGTATTTATACTGTCTTTTCTTTGTTCCTTTTTCTTTCTTTGTTTTGTTCAGGATTCCATTTTATTTGTACTATTGGCTTACGTATACCTCTTTTTTTTTAATTTATTTATTTTCAGAAAAACAGTATTCATTATTTTTTCACCACACCCAGTGCTCCATGCAATCCGTGCCCTCTCCAATACCCACCACCTGGTTCCCCCAACCTCCCACCCCCCGCCCCTTCAAACCCCTCAGATTGTTTTTCAGAGTCCACAGTCTCTCATGATTCACCTCCCCTTCCAATTTCCCCCAACTCCCTTCTCCTCTCCATCTCCCCTTGTCCTCCATGCTATTTGTTATGCTCCACAAATAAGTGAAACCATATGATAATTGACTCTCTCTGCTTGACTTATTTCACTCAGCATATTTTTTTTAAAGTGATAACTATAGCTCTTGTTCAAGATTATCTTTTCAGTGATATTTGTATAGAAACAGCCTTAGAGGATAGAGGGAGGCTTTTTCTCTGAAGCAGAGGGCTGGTTTGTTTGCAAATTAGTATAATAAAGATAACACCTCCCTCCAGGGCAACTGTTGGGCCTATTTGCTTGCATCCCATTATAAAGGATTATGGTTTCTTAATCTCAACTCTGATACAAATTTACTATATATACAGGTTCCACCTAGATCTGCCTGTTTTGCCCTCACGGGATTTGTGGGGAAAGAGGAACAGATTCACACATGAAACTTGGGCTGTTTTCTGTGCCATTATAAGAAAGTTCTTAGTCTCTGTTAGTCTGTAAGAGTGGGTTAACAAAGGAAAAATCCAGGAGACTGAAGGGGCTGAGACCCTGAGTAAAACATCAAACTGATTTCGTAGCTTTCTCCATGAAGTCTCAGCCTCCAGATTACAGGCAATTTGTCAGCTTCAGCAATAGAAATGTTTTAGAGAGATGCATAGAAAGAAGACCCACTGTTACATAAATAGTGTGGCACCATCTCCATAGTACGTAATATCGGAAAAGATAAGCACAGGGCAAGGTAGTTCTACGGAAAATGCTGGATAGAGAGAGATGGGTCATCACAAACACAAAAGAGCAGCAGTAAAGCGGTAGGAAGGATGAAGGGATATATTCATTTTAAGTAAACTCAGGTGCTAGGTGAAATGACTGATATAATAGGTATCTCAGGAAAAAAAGAGGGAGAATTTGAATGGAAGAGGGAGGGAAGGTCCATCACGGTAGTTCTGGATGAGAGTCGGCCAAAAGTGGTATTTGTGTGAGTTTGAGAGGGTCGAAGTGAAGCAGGAGATTTTTGATCTCTGGTAAAGTCATTGCGGTTAGACGGGATGACAGCTGCAGAGGTGGGAGGTCCCAGCCCGTTCTCGCTTCCTCTACCACACATCTAGGTCTTCTTCTTGACTGGCGGCCCCAATGACCAACCCCAGCCCCTGGCCCACCAGCCACTGGCCGGGCAGCAGCCCACCAGAGGGGCAACAACACAGAGGTAGGCTCACCATAGGCCTCCAAACTTACTGGCCTTCCTTCTCACTCCCATTTGCTGGGGTGTATGTTTTAACTTTTCAGATTACTGGTGGGTGACTACGTATTTGATTCTTTAACTGCTCTCCTGGTCCTCACTTTCCCAGATTCTCCCACAGTTAGGTGAGGTCAACTTTTATAACTGAGCCCCATCCCACATTTCCATAATGGAGGCTCTACTTCCATAATTGAACACCGACTGATACTTGACTCTTAAAAAGCTAATATTTTATTTAAAAATATGCTGTTTTTTAAAGATTTCTCTTTCTGCTGCTTCATTACTGGTGTATAGAAATGCAATATATTTCTGTACATTGATTTCGTGTCTTGTGACATTACTGAAGTTGTTGATCAGTTCTACGATATGATCCAGTAATCATTTTTTTAGCCAAAGAATACAAAAACACTAATTCAAAAGGATATATACACCCTTATGTTTATTACAGGATTATTTACAATAGCCAAGTTATCAAGCAACTCAAGCATCCATCAATAGATGAATGGATAAAGAAGGTGTGGTGTGTGTGTGTGTGTGTGTGTGTGTGTGTATAATGAATTATTATTCATCCATAAAAATGAATGGAATTTTCCCATTTGCAACAACATGGACTGGTCTAGAGAATATAATGTTAAGTGAAATAAGTCAGAGAAAGACAAATTCCGTACGGTTTCACTCATATGTGGAAATGTAAAAACCAAAATAAAGGGAAAAAAAAGACAAACCAAAAAATAGACTCTTAATAGATTCTTAACTGTGGAGAACACACAGATGGTTATGAGAGGCATGGAGAGCGAGGGGGATGGGTGAAACAGCTGTTGGGAATTAGAGAGCACCCCTATGATAAGCACTGAGTAATATATAGGATTATTGAATCATGGCATTATATACCCGAAACTAATGTAACATTGTATGTTAATCATACTGGAATTAAAATTTTTTAAAAAGGAAAAATACATGCTATGTATTTAAACCAAGCTTGTTTAATCTTACAAGAAAAATACAACAAACAAATTTTGACATATTTGTCAGATATAAAACATCTCTGCCCAGTATATTTTTGAAACAACTTTAATTATTGAAAGAAAAAGTCTGTTCAAAAACAACGTTCAATCAAGTGAATTTAAAGATCAAACTGACTTATTCAATAATTCTTGATTCACGCAGCGTCCCATCTAGCAGACAGAAGGAGAAAGGAGCTCCAAAGAGCTGTATAAAGATGGGAGAATTTAAAGGTAGAGGTCAAAAGGAATGAGGAAAGAGAAGATGATCTCACGTTTCTCTAGAGGAGCAAAGGGGTCTATCAGGTGGATTACCTCACTAGGGCTGACCAGAAAGTTCCAGATTTACTAGTTTAAAATTACAATCTTGGGACAGGTTGAAAGTTAGGTTAGGTATAAGTCTTGGTTTGATGACATGAGCTCAGTACAAGTGCATCCATTTGGTCCTATTGTCTTTTGTGTAACATGTTATCATGAGCATTCTTCTTAAAAAATATTTTATTTATTTATTTGAGAGAGAGTGCACGAGAACAGCAGGGGGAGTGGCAAGCCTAGGGAGATGCAGGACCCCCACTGTGCAGGGAGCCCTATGTGGGGCTGGATCCCAGGCTGGGATCATGACCTGACCTGAAGGCGGATGCTTAACCCACTGAGCCACCCAGGTGTCCCCATTATAACCATGTTGTTTTTGTTGTTAAACAAAAAACAATGAAAACAAAAAAACCTTAAAATCCAATAAAGTGCATTTTTTACATATTTGTCTTATGTGTGACATAAATATTATTTGGTGGAATGATGTGAACTTATCTTTAAAATAAACACATTTTTTAAAAGAAATGCAAGCACTAGCATGCACTAGAAATGTGGAATTGGAGTAACTCAAGTAATGCTTAGTACTGACCTTATCAAAATGGGTTGCTACATAGATTTTTTTAAAAATCCTTTGTGGGGTGCCTGGGTGGCTCAGTGGGTTAAAGCCTCTGTGTTTGGCTTAGGTCATGATCTCAGGGTTCATTGGGCTCTCTGCTTAGCAGGGAGCCTGCTTCCCTTCCTCTCTCTGCCTCCTTCTCTGCCTACTTGTGATCGCTGTCAAATAAATAAATAAATAAAATCTTAAAAAAAATAGAAAATCCTTTCTTCCAGGATTTTGGAACACTCCAACATCTCTCTCTCTCTCTCTCTCTCTCACACACACACACACACCCCTACCTGCATATGTTTATATCCTAAGTATATCCTAAGCAGAGATAGATAATGTATATATCATAAGATATATAGATACATACAAAATAGAAATTCATGTGTATGTACAACTTCAAATTATTATTTTGACTAAGGGCAAATGGACAGAAGTAGCATAGTAAGATATTAAAAAGAAGATTTGCGCTTTGAAATGCATGCTTCACTACACCATATAGTTACTAAAGTTGGGCCATAGGATGAGTTCTAAAGCTCTGGACCTTCCAGGGTTCAAAGCAGGATGGAATCTAGGTTGTTGAAGCACAAAGTGGTTATATAAAAGCAACCAGGCACAGGCTGAAGGGGAGGCGGGGTAAGACCACTTAGGACCTTAGGACCAGTTGGCACTATTTAATAAATATTTTGAATATCACCTTACTTGTGTCTTAGGTGAAAGGAATGAACTTCGCCTTTTACGTTCGAGAAACTTGAAGAACTTAAATGATGACATGAATCAATTGGCGGCCTCAAATTTTGTCTATTTTCTTACTTTATTGTTTACTTATTTTTTACTTTTAATATTTTGGTGCAGCAGAGTGGAGCACAGATTGAAGACAGAAGGTGCTGGAAGAAGGAAGAAGGGAGGTCAGTGAGAAGACCAGGAGGCGTCTGTGAGGAGGCACCTGGCGTAAGGGGATGCCATGGAAATGGGGTCTGTGGGAGCCAACCTGGGGAGGGATGTGTAAGGCACAAAAACCCGACAAAAGATCCATTCTATGTGGATCTATGAAACCCCCAGATATATAGCAACGTGGATGAAAGTATTATCAAAAGAAGTAGAAAATCCTGTCAGGAGAAGCGTGTGAGAGTGAAAAGTGCGTTCTGCATAGGTTGAAGTTGAGAGTCCCATCATTTCTGCACCTCTGATGAGAATTATGGGTTGGCAAGAAACACTTTCCACTGATGAGCATCGGCACAGTGGTAATTCAGGAAATCCTTCCATTATCACATTTCAAATATCCCACCAGACCTGCATGTCCTAACGCACAGCTTTCACCTGCTGCTCCCCCTGGATCCTTGGTGACAGCCACTGCTCGGGGCGTGCGATGCATGTATCTTAAAAGGTCTGTTTACGATCTGATCATCCTCTGACTTTTCAGCTTCATCGCCCCTTACATGCCTCACTCAGTCTGTTCTGAGGAAATCTGACACACTCCTGCGCAGTCCATGTGGTTTTCTGCACGTTGTTTGACTAGCCTAGAATGTTCTTGTCCCATTATCTATAAAATTATGTATTCCTTTTGCTTAAATTCATACTGCGTTGATATTAACTTGTTTTGTTCACTGATACCAAACTGTAGTCTGAAAATAATTCTAAAAGAGGTCTGAAAAATATAATTACAAGCATTTAAATATAAAATAGGTTAATGTGTCTTTCCAAAGGAAGATTTTAAGACTTCCCTGACTACAATGTTGGTAAAGCACAAGTCATGCTAGATTGTGGCACTGAGTCTACACTTACAGACAACCCAGGAGGCAGATGGCTAGGTGTAAGTCACTCCTGTCCTCTGTTTACAGCTATCTTTTATTAGATGGTATTTTTTAAGGCAGCAAACATCTTTCATGTGATTAATATGTCTGGGAAAATTGAAATCATGGTAGGGAGAGCACTAAGTAAAACTTAACCAGACAAAGGAAAGTCAATACACTTGATGTTGGGCAAGTCAGAAATACTCATCAGTTTCCAAGTAGTTGATAATTTCATCATCCATGCAAATTATGGAGGAAATGAGGCATCTCTATGTTAGACGGAAATAAAAGACTGGTTGAGATGCTGCTCTTAGAAAATCTTACTAAATTGCAATTGTGATGTGTGAAACATCAAAGCAGCCTCCACAACCAGCAAAGGCAGAGCCTGTTGATTACTGATCACTCACTTCCACAGCAGAGATGGACCGGCCCAAGCTCAAGCCACTATTGTATCTGCAACCTTAGAGAATTAAGGATATTCCCAGGTTGACAGTTGGGTAATGATGATAATTGAATTTTTCAATTATTTCTTCTCCCTATTCTAAATTTAAAAAATTACAGACACAAGAGGCAAACATGACTTAATAAGGCTTACCTATGACAATGCTCTACTTTTGCATGTTAACTAGGTACACATAGAATGATTAAGCCTCTTTGGAAAAATATCAATTGGAATTTATGTAATTTACTAATTAGTTTATAAACTACTTTAAAATCAGATCTCTTCTACATTCAGGCCCGTGGGGCTGGAGTTCTGAACCATGTGGTATTCTCAAGTAAATACTGGTAAGTTAAAATGTTCATTCCTGAAGGATCGTGTTAAGTGGTCTATCTCATTTTTTTGAGCAAACATTGATTACTGAAGTATTAATCACATAAAATGCACAGATCTAAAATGAATTATTAAGGAAATGCTCTTGCATAACCATCCTTCAGCACCACATATAGAGAATTCTGGCACCACAAACACTTCCCCAAGGCCCCTTCCTGTCATTACCTTCCTCCCCAAAGAAATCACCACTCTGATTTCCAGCACCCTACAGTATTTTTTGAGGTTTGACATTCATGTAAACGGTTATCACAAACAAAGCTGCTGGGGATATGTATACACATCTTTTGGGTACAGTACTAAGAGTAAAAGTGTTGCATCATTGTTAGAGCTAGTAGCTGAGCGGTGGTAACTGGAAGTCAGTTTCCCAAGACATTTCGCAGATGTGGATGCCCCAGAGCAATACGCAAGATGATTCTTTGCTTCAAATCTTCACTCACACTTGTTCCTATCACACACACGTGTTTCATTTTAGTGTTCTCATGTGCATACGGTGGTATTCATTGTGGTTTTAATTTGTGTTTCCTTAATGATTAATGATATTGAACATGTTTGGCCATTTGAGTACATTCCTTTGTGAATACCTGTTCATCATCTCTTCTGTCCATTTGTCTATTAAACAGTCTTTGTGAAGGTTCCTTCTATATTCTGGATATGCACAGACATGTATGTAATACATATAAATATACAGATGGTATATATGTGGCTAAGATAGGTGTATTCCTTTACACATTTCTGCTCTCATAATGGTGTTTTTTGATGAACCTATAGGGTCATGATTTTAATGAACTCGAATAGGTGATTTCTTTTTTATGGTTAGGGTTTTGTGTCCTATTTAAAAAGTCTTTACAAGTCCCAAAGTAATAAAGATACTATTGTGTGTCTTATTCTAAAACTTTAATGCTTTACCTTATACTTTTTTTTGGACATATTTTTAGAGACAACAATTTATTAAATATATTTCCTACTTTCCATGTTATTACAAGCAACCATTTTGTTATTACCTTACACTTTTAAGATTAGAATCATCTGGAGTAGTTTTTTCGGTTATGACATGAAATAGGGGTCAAGTTTACTACCCCCCGCCACTATACATATTCAACTTATCGAACACCATTTTTTTTTTTTTTTAAGCCCTCCCGGGGCGCCTGTGTGGCTCAGTTGGTTGGGCAACGGCCTTCGGCTCAGGTCATGATCCTGGAGTCCCGGGATCAAGTCCCACATTGGGCCCCCAGCTCCATGGGCAGTCTGCTTCTCCCTCTGACCTTCTCCCCTCTCATGCTCTCTCACTCTCTCTCTCAAATAAATAAATAAAATCTTAAAAAAAAAAAAAAGTCCTCTCTCCAGTGCTACCTAGCTCACAAGACAGGTGGTCATGTCTGTGTGGATGTGTTTCTGAACCTCCTATTTTGTTCCAGTTACACATTTTACTCAAATCTTGCCCTAATGCCATACTGTCTTATCACTGTAGATTTGTAAGTTTTGATACCAGGTGGGGAGATCCTCCAACTTTATTCATCATCAAGAGTGAGTTAATCATTCTTGACTCTGACTTTCCAGATACAATTTATTTATTTTTATATTTTTAAATATTTTATTATTTTTTTAAGATTTTATTTATTCATTTGTCAGACAAAGATTACAAATAGGTGGAGAGAGAGAGAGAGAGGAGGAAGCTGGCTCCCCGCTGAGCAGAGAGCCCAATGCGGAGCTCAATCCTAGGACCTTGAGATCATGACCTGAGCTGCAGGCAGAGGCTTTAACCCACTGAGCCACCCAGGCGCTCTTAAAGATTTTATTTTTTTAAGCAATCTCTGCCCCCAACGTGGGGCTCCAACTCTCAGCCTGGAGATCAGAAGTCGCATGCTCTATTGACTGAGCTGGCCAGGCACCCCTCCATGGAAATTTTAAAATCAGCTTATCATGGAACGTTTAACAGGATTTTTATTGGGAATACATAGGATCTAGAGAACATTAAAAGAAAACTGATATTTTAAAGTACCAAATCCTCTTAATCATTAACTTGATCTATTCTTCCATTTAATTAGATCTTTAAAAATTTTCTCATTTGTTTTGCTAGGATTTTTTTTATGAATTTGACTTTTTGGATGCTATTGTTAATGGAATTATTTTAGAGTTTTGGTTTTCGTATCTTACGTTGCTAACATATAGAAAGAATTGGTTTTTATCTGTACCTTGTAATAAGTGAAATTGCTAAACTCACTTATTAATTCTACAAGTGGATTTCTAGAAGATTCATTTGGATATTCTCGTACACAATCACATCCTCTGTGAATAATGGCAATTTTACTCATTGCATTATAATTTTTATGCTTTTTAAATTTTTATTTTGCTCTATTGTATGTGATAGCCCTTCAGCAAAAGGCTGAATAGATGGAGTGATAGTGCCCAATTTTGTCTCAGTTTCAGTCCCTGGAGGAAAGATTTCAGGTTTTATCCCTTCAAGAACTATATCGACCAAGATTATTTTAAAATTCACTCTTTATCCAATTAAGGAATTGTATCTCTATTTGTAGCTTTCTAGGATTTTTATCATGAACAGGTGTTGAGTTTTATTAAACACTTTTTTTCTGCATCTGTTGAAGTAATCCTGTTCAATTCTCTTTTTTTTTCTTTTATTCTTCTGTAAGGTGTACTGATTTCTTTTCAGATTGAAACCAAACTTGCATGCCAAAATTAATTTCGTTTTGTCGTGTTGTGTTACTGTTTTTATATATGACTGCGTCTGATTTGCCAATATTGTGTTCACCTAGTAACTTTTAGTTTATGTTCACGAGGAAGACTGGTCTCTACTTTTTCTTTCTTGTAACAGTCATGTTAGTATACGGGGGTTAGTTTATCCACATTTTCTATTTTGTGAGGAATTTCTGAAGATCAACACTGTTCTGTCAAAAGCAGTGTCGTCCTCTCCTTTTGTTGAAGCCGTCTGGGCCCGGCTTGTTCGTTAATTATGGTTTAACAGCTACAGAACAAATAAGATGTAATGCTTTTTCTTGTTGCCTGTTCCGTTCAAAGTTTTTTCCAGAAATTTGACTGTTTTGTCTAAATTTCATGATTTTACTCCTTGTATTTTATTTATTTTTTAGAGAGGGAATGGGGGGGGGCAGAGGGAGAGATGCGGGGCTCCATCTCGAGACCCTGAGATCATTTGCTGAGCCACAATCAGGGTCCCGAAGCTTAATCAACTGAGCCACTCAGGCGCCCCATCCTCATACTTGCTTAAATAGACTTTTTTTTTTTTTAAGAGCAGTTGTAGGCACTTAGCAAAGCTGAGCAGAAAGTACAGAGAATTCCCATATACTCCTTTCCCACATAAATGTACAACCTCCCCCACTGTGGACATCCCACACCACAACGGAACATTTAGTATAATCAGTAAACCAACATTAGCACATCATCACCCGAAGTTCATGGTTTACATTATGGCTCACTTTTGCTGTTGTCATTCTGTAGGTTTTGACAAATGTATAATGACCTTTATCCACCACTGCAGAACCATTCAGAGCAGCTCCAGCGCTTTAACATCCCCCGAGGCCTTCCTGTTCACCCCACCCCTCCACCCCTGGCAACCCCGGATCTCTTCACTGCCTCCAGAGTTCTGCCTTTTCCAGAATGTGATACAGGTGGAATCAGAGAATAAATGAGCCTTTTCAGATTGGCTACTTTTCATTTAGTAACATGCATTCAAGCTGTCTCCCATTCCTTGATGTATTTTAAACTCTGTTATGAGGTGCATCTATGATTATGGAAAGTCTCTTTTTATCTCTGGTTATAATCTGGTCTTTAAGACTATTTAAGTTTGCATTCATGTTGTCATTTTCAGCTGATTTTCTGGCTATATGTTTTTTTCATGCATTTATTTTCATCATTGATTTCATATGTAAAATTGGACTCTTTTAAGCAACATGTTTTGAGGCCTTCCTTCTTTACCTACTCTGTCAGTACCTGTTTTCTAATTACAGTGTTTAAATAATTAACTTTTAATGTAGATTTTGATATGGATGGGTTTAGGTTTACCATCTTCTTTGTTATCTCTTTGTCTTATTATGTTTTTGTTCCTCTGTGTCCTTTTCCTGTCTTCTTTTGGATTATTTGATTTTCAAAAAATGTTCTTTTTAAATTAGGCTACTATTTTTATGGTCAGATCTCTTTGCAATTTTGAAGTGTTTCTTTAGGAATTACAGTATGCCTCCCTCCCCTACCTGGAGTTCATGCTGTTGTACTGCACGACATCAGGTACAATGCAGAAAGCCTGTGGTTATATTGGCCACTTTACAGTACCTTTCCTACTGACCTTTATGTCATGGTTGTCATACGTATGACACAGATACACACTCAACCCCTATATGCCAATATTATCATTTTTTTATTCTCAACAGTCATAGCTATATTTTAAAACTTAAGAGGAAAAGCAGTCCTTTATTTTTATCCTAATCATCATTTGCTTGTTCTTTTTTAAAAAAATATTTGATGGATTTACTTGAGAAAGAGCATGAGCAGGGGGAGAAGGCGGGGCAGGGGAAGGCAGAGAGAGGAAGGGGAGAAGGGGCGGGAGAAAGGGGAAGGTCGAGGGACAGAGGGAGAGGGAGAAGCTGACTTCGCACTGAGCAGGGAGCCCAATGTGGGGTCCCACGGGGGGACTCGATCCCAAGATCATGACCGGCGCTGAAGACAGATGTTTAACTGACTGAACCACCCAGGCACCCCAATTTCTGTTTACTCTTGCTGCATTCTTAAAGACCCATGTGTGTCCCCGGAATCACTTCCTTCCGCCTGAAGAATTTTGCTTTAGTATTTCTGGTAAAGCAGAACTTCTGACTCCAATCCTCTCAGTTTTTCTTTATCTGAGAATACTTTTACTTCACTTTAACTCCCGAAAGGGACTTTGGGTAGGTGTAGAGTCCTGCGTTGACAGTTCTTGTCCTTCATAGTTTAAAGGTGTTCTACTGGTTTTTGGCCTTCAGGGCTCCTGATGAGAAATCTGTGGCCCATATTCAATGTGTCATTTTCCCTTTATGTTCTCAGCATGGTTTTTTAAATCATTATTTTTAAAATTTTAATTCCAGTATGTTAACATACAGTGTTCTATTAGTTTCAGTTTTACACCACCCCGTGCTCATCACAACAAGCACATTCCTTCATCCCCGTCTCTGATTTCCCCCCCCCCCCCCCCCGCAACCTACCTCCCTTCCGGTTACCATCAGTTTGTTCTCCATTAAGAGCCTATTTCTTGATTTGTCTCTCTCTTTTCTCCCTTTGCTCATTTGTTTCTCAAATTCCACATGAGTGAAATCATATGGTATTTGTCTTTCTCCGACTGACTTATTTTGCTCAGCATGATACATTCTAGTTCCACCCACGTCTTTGCAAATGGCAAGATTTCATGCTTTTTTATGGATAAATAATATCCCATTGTGTATAGCTCACATCTTCTTTATCCATTCATCTATCAATGGGCACTTGGGCTGTTGCCATACTTAGGCTGAGGCGCATGTATCCCTTTGGATCAGTGTTTTTGTATTTTGGGGTAAATACTTGGTAGTGCGATTACTAGGTCATAGGGTAGCTCTGTTTTCAGCTTTCTAAAGAACCTCCACACTGTTTTCCAGAGTGGCTGCACCAGTTTGCATTTCCACCAATAGTTTGAGATGGATTAAATAGACTGAGCCCAGAAACCATAAAAATCCTAGAAAAGAGTACAGGCAGTGATCTCTCTGACATGGGCTATAGCAACATTTTTCTAGATAATCTTCTGAAGCAAGGGAAATAAAAACAAACAAACAAAAAAACTATTGGGATGACATCAAAATAAAAAGTTTCCATATAGCAAAGGAATAAATCATCAAAACGTTTTTCATGACCTTAGTCTTTTAGTACTTTGATTACGGTAGGCCTGGGTGCACGTTTGTGTGTGTGCGTTTGTGTTTCTCTCCTCTCTGGTGTTGCTGAGTTTCCTAAATCTATTAATTCATTTCTTTCAATGTTTTGAAGGTTTCAGATCTATTTTTTCAAATAATTTTCCTGCTCCAATATCTTTCTCTTTTCTTTCTGAGACTCCAATAATATATACATGACTTTTTGATGTTGTCCCACAGATTCCTAAAGCATTTTTTCCAATTTTTTTCTCTTTGTTAATTAGATTGGAAAATTTGTTCTTATCTTCAAGTGTACTAACACCTCACCTTCCTTCTTCATCTCCTCTTTTGCTCTTGATTCCATCCAGAGTTCAAAAACTTTGAGATACTGAATTTTTTTTCAATTCTAAATTTTTAAAAAGATTTAATAACTTTTATACATTTTTGAAAATGTTTTCTATTTCTGAGACCCTCTATCTCCCAGTCATTTTAAATTGAGTACATTTATATGTCCCCAGGTAGAGCACAGCTAAAACTTCTATTTTATTGTATTTCTCTGATTCATTCCAGCTTTGGAGCCATCCTGAGTTTGGAATCAGTTAATTGCCTTTCCCTTGAGAAGTGATCACATTTTCTGGCTCTTGTATGTGAAATAGTTTTTGACATGGAACCTGGACATTTTGAATATGTTGAATGGATACTGACTTCTGCTACACTTATTTGTAAAATACCGATAGCTTTTCAATTTTTTATTTATTATTATTTTGTGCAAGCAGGCAAGCATCTCACTTTTGTTTGGACTGTGAACTGCAAATTCATTGTGCCCTTCGCACACTGTTGTTGTAGTATTAGTTCAGTTCTCAAAGCCCTTGGGGTGCTCATCTGCATCTGTGTTGGATACACACAACTTGTGCAAGTTGTGAGCCTAAGATTTTGGTGGTTTATATATAGAACTATGGAGTCCTCTTCTCTGGCTGTATTTGCTGGAGGATTCTCCCTCTACTGCATCTGCTTTTTCTGGTGCCAGAAAAACAGGAACAAAGTAAAGACACAGGGAAAATGGAAAACCCAGGTCGCAAAGTTGCTTCTCTAAGTTTTGAGTCCCCTCCACAGTCTACTTGTCATGTTTAATGTTCAGAGTGCCCAGGTGATTGTCCTTTGTGTTTTGTGTAGTTTTGTTTGTATGCAGCAGAAGGAATGGGTTGTAGTGACCTAAGACTTCATGCGAGAACCAGAAATTCCATATATACAGTATTTCTAAATGACCAATTTGGTGTCATCGCTCTTTTGGTGCTCATGTATATTTCATGGTCTTAAAATAAATATTTGGTTTTATCTTTATTACTAAATCAATTAAAAATGCCCCCACCATCCCATTAATTAATTTCACACTATTTTGAAACTGAATTCTCTTCCCTTGGTTTGAAAGATGTTTGCATAGTGCACCACCGTCATTCATTAACTTTTGGTGTAGGGGTGATTAGCTCGGTAAGGTGTTTAGAGGAGACCAGTAGTGTAGACTACTGTTTAAATTGCTCACGGGCTACATGAGGCTTGCTGAAATTTCTTTCTCAGAAATCAAGAAAAATAATGGTTTCTATGGACAGTTTTAAGTAAAATTCTCCTGGATTCTCATTTACGAGTTCTGAGATGGGATCTTTTGTCATTCTGAAAACAAGGAATCCGCACTAATCTGAGACTCCAGATTTGGCTCTGCCCTTACGTCTTGCTGGCTGAGAAGGGCTGTGCCCTCAACTGCATTCCATGGTCAGTATTCTTCTTTCTCCTCCACATTCTCACTTTTGGCTCTTTTGCTTCCTGGGATTAGGCAAGAACTCTGGCAGCCTCAAAAGCAAGTGTCAATGTGGGGTAGGGGAAAGTCTTTCCAGATTTCTAGATGTTCAAAAGGGCAGAGAGCATGTTGGTGCCATATAAGAAGCCACGAGTCAGACACTGTTTTCAAACAGAAAGTAGATTTTTTTTTTTCATGAGAGAAAGCATGTCAAGGGAAGAAAACTAGATTTGTTGGAAGAAGAAATCTCAAGATGCTAATATTTGACAACTTTTAGAACTCAGAGTGAGATCTCTCATTTTCCTATTTGGCACAGAGATTGAAGAGAATAATACAGAAGGAAACCCGCTGGAGCCATATTTAATATATCACATACTGTAGAAAGGGGGATTTTGTTCATGTTTTTTGATATTTTCTATAAACTCAATGCTAAATGGTAAACTAGCCAGGATAATAAAATAGGTAATGAAATATTTAACAGTTTAGGCCAGTAATTTCTGGCTTGTGCTGAAGACAAACTTTTTTTGCTAGGATGCAACCTCACTTTGCCATACTTTGAAAAGGACAGAAAATTAACCAGTGCAAAAAAGTAAGGCAATTAACATCAGGACATTTATTCTAAAGGAGATTAAGAAACAAAGCTCCATCCTTTTTAATTAATGGCAGTTATTACAAATCTATGACCCATTGTCTGTGGACAAGAGGTCACAGAATGTACCTGGTGAGCCGCTGCAGGAAAGCAGAGGTGATGGTGCTGGTACTATTTATGCCATTATAATTAGATATTAGCCAGTGATCTCTTCTTCCAGTAAGCTCATTTACAACAGTGAAAGTACCGAGTGGAAATGTTTGCATTAAAAAAATTATGAAGAAGATTCAGAAGTGTTCCCTGTATCTCCATGAAAGATAGGTTCAAATTAATATATTAGGCTGACATTTAAAATGGAAATTTAGAAAGGAAGGCAGTATAATAGATGTTAAGATAATAAAAGTTTATCTGTAAACATGTTTTAGTATTTTCTAATGTAGCAAAAACGAGTACAAAAATAGAAAGAAAGCAGGCAGAAAAGGAAATACAAAATTCATTACTTTTAACAAAGAATCAAGTGATCTTTTAACCGTACTATAAGTATACATTGGGGATATTGAGGGTTGGGTTCCAGATCCCTGCAATAAAGCAAATATTGTAATAAAGCAAATCAAATGAAATTTTTGGTTTCCTATAAAAGTTATGTTTCCTAAAAAAGTTATGTTTACACTACACTCTGTCCTACTAAGTGTGCACTAGCACTATGTCTAAAATAACCAATGTACATACTTCAACAAAAATACTCTACTGCTAAAAAATGCTAACCATCATTTGAGCTTTCAGAGAGCTTGTAATCACTGATCACAGCTTAAGAAATGTAGTAATAATCAAAAAGTCTGAAATATTGTGAGAATTACCAAAGTGTGACACAGAGACAGGAAGGGAGCAAGTGGTTTTGGAAACATTGTGCCGATAGACTTGTTTCATGCAGGGTTGCCACAAACATTTGTAGAACAAATGTAATAAAGCAAAACACACCAAAGTGAGGTATGCCTCTGATAACATTTCCAGTCTCTACTCTTGCCAGGGCTGCAGAACTTAATTCTTTTCTTTCTAATCAAGAACTTGTTTCCTTGGAAACCTCTGGAAATGCTTCTGCCTTCCTCATAGATCTTCTGAGGTCAACCCACAGATTAACTACAAGATAATCCCCGTTAAATAGAATCCTTCTGTTACATTTGCTGTCACAAACAATGCTGTCAAGAGATACTTGCAATCATTTTTCCAAATTTTACCCAAATAAATGAGATTTTAGTAGTGATTTTTAAAAAATGAATATAAATCAACTAAATGATTTTAAAAACCCTACTATTCACTAAGCATTTGCTATTAGTGGGAGTATGATGGTAAGTATTTTGTATATATATTTAGGGGCTCACGGCCCTATTTCTACTAATTGTATGACTCTGGGTAGCACTCTTTAAACTCAGTTTTATCATAGATAAAATTGATATAACAAAAATATGTCTATGTGATACATGTGTTCAAATGATTCATGAAGATAATTAATTTCATGCATCTGCCAAAGTGCCTAGAATATGTGTTGAATATTAGTTATTAACTGTTAATAATTATATGCTACAGACAAGGTGACTCTTTTATTATCAGAATTATTTTATGTATTGATGATTACATTGTAGATTTTTTTTTAGCTACTGTATACTCTATCTAGAAGTGTCTTTTCTTGTACAAGATACCAGTGTGGAGTATTAGAGATGAAAAAATTCTTTAGTAATATCTAAACCAAGTCAGACATTGAGAATGAATTCTCCCTAGCAAAAGTGTTCTGCATATCCAAATAGCAGAAATATTGGGGAATTATTAGAATTCTCAGATTCTGGATTTTACATACTCTGTGTTATATTAAATGTACTCTTCTTTATTCAACAGCATAGAGAAAAATGCACGTTTGACTTTATTTCCTATTCCATCTTTATTTCGGAGGTGGTAAAAATATATCGGCAACAAACATATATAAAAATAGGAGAAAGCACAATGATATAATATTTCACATATTCTCATTTTAAGACTGTATTATATCTTTATTTTGGCGATGGTAATAATATATCAGTAACAAACACACATAAAATAGGAGAAAGCACAATGATATATTTCACATATTTTCATTTCAAAACCCGACTGAGACATTCCAAGACATTCCTATTATTTCCATCCTTTTTACAACATGAAGTGAAAGGAAAGTTGTAAATATTTTTACTGCAAGACATGGAGCTTCTCCTGGTTTTCCATATTTTGTTATTCTAATACTTCAAGAGTGTAGCCAACTGAACATTATTTCATTTTGAGGATGCACTGCCACTCTTATTGTGCTTAATCCTGTGACAAATGATGTGAAGCATCTTTCCATGTACTTGTTTGACATTCATATGCCTTTTGTGAACTATCTGTCAAATCATTTGCCCATTTTAAAAACTTGTTTTTTTTTTTTTTCTTATTACTGATATTTGAAAGCTATTTATATCTTTTGGATGCAAATGTTTGGTGAGGTGTGGGATTTGCAATGGTTGTCTCTCAGGCTATTGCTTTTCATTCTCTTAATGTCTTTGCAGAACAGAAGTTTTTGATTTTGTTGGTATCGAAGTTTAAAATATATTCTATGTCCTTGCTGTCTGTTTACCTTTTGTATCAATTACCAAGAAAGAAGCATTAAAGTCAGCAACCGTCATTGTGGATATTTCTGTTTTTCTTTTCAGTACAAGCTGATTTTGCTTTATATATTTTGAAGTTCCATTTTTAGATGAAGACACATTTTAAACTGTTGTGTATTATGGATGGATTGACCTGTTCATCATTTTTTAATTCTCAGCATTTTCCTTGCTCTGAAGTCACTGTTAATTGATATTAACACAGATATCCTCACTACCTTTTGGTTAGCATTTGCATAGTATGACATTTTCTATCTTTTTACCTTTTTTTAAAAAAGATTTCATTTATTTATTTATTTATTTGTTTGTTTATTTTGACAGAGTGAGAGAGCAGCAGCAGGAGAGGGAGAGGCAGACTCTCCCACTGAACAGGGATCCAGACATGGGACTCAATAGGACCCCGAGATCATGATCTGAGCCAATGGCAGATGCTTAACTGACTGAGCCACGCAGGCACCCTCTATCTATTTACTTTTAATCTACCACTAAAGAAAATCAGGGCTGGACAGTAGTTTAAGTGGTAAAAGTGGATTTTATTCAGGAGCTATTGCAATAGGAGAAAAGAGACCTAGTTCAAAACTGGGCTCAATTCTGAATACACCATGGACAAATGGAGATTTATACCCAAGAAGTAGGTTGGGGTCAGTGGATATAGAAAATTACGTAGAAGAAACATCAGGGATAAGGGAAGATTCTGGCTAAAAGGACTCAACAGATTCTTGCCACGGGCAGGCCAGGGTAATGAGATATCACAGGCGGGATGGTGGAGGAGAAGGAATTCGATTAGAGATTTGGGGTGGTCAGATGTCAAGGGTGGGGTCCAATTTCATGTTTCTGAATGAAGTTAATTCGTTTTCTCAGAACCATTGATCCTTTCCTTGTATATTCTCGGCTTTCATGTCAAATATTAGTTGGTCACATAAGAGAGGGTTTGCTCTAGATTCCGTTCTACTGGTCTTTGTGTCAACTTTTATGCTAGTACCATGCTGTTTTCATTATGACAGCTTTATAGTACAGGACACTTAATGAATTTGTGTGTCGTGCTTGTGCAAGGACCATGCTAATTCTCTCCATGTCATTCCAATTTAAGCATACTTTTTGCTGACCAAGTGAGCACACTGTATGTTTGTGGTATAAGTTAAAATCAGGAAGTTTGATGATGCCTCCAGCTTTGTTCTTTCTCAGGGTTGCTTTGGCTATTCAGAGTCTTTGGTGAGTTTCTACAAATTTTAATAGTATTCTTTTTAGTTTTATGAAAAATGATATAGTAATTTTGATAGGGATTGCACTGAATGTATAGATGGCTTAATATTTTAACAATATTCTTTCTATCCATGAATATAGGATATCTTTCCATTTGTTGTGTCACCTTTGCTTTTTTTCATCAAAGTCTTACAGTTTTCAGTTTACAGATCTTTCATTTTCTTGGTTATATTTGGCTCTAAGTATTATATTGTTTTTAATGCTATTGTGAATGAGATCGTTTTCTTTAGCCCTTTTCAGAATACTCTGTTATTAGTGTATAAAAATGCAACTGGCTTCAGTATGTTGGTTTTGTATCCTTCAGCTTTATTGAATGGGTCAATTAGAACTTATAGATTTCTGGTGGAGTCTTTAGATTTTTTGTATATAAAAACATATCATCTGTAAAGATAAATTTGACTTATTTTTTTCTTTAGATACTTTTCTTTTTCTTGCTCGATTTGCCTAGCCAGGACTCCCAGGACTATGTTGAATAAGAGTAAGGAGAATGGGCACACTTCTCTTATTCCCGACCCTAGAAGAAAACCTTTCTACTTTTCACCACTGACTGTGGTGTTAGTTGTGGGCTCATCAAGTATGGCTGTTGTTATGTTAAGGTATGTTCCTTCTATTCCCATTTTGTTGAGGGCTTTTATTCCAAGAGGATGTTGTATTGTGTCAAATGCTTTTTCTGCTTCTATTGAGATGTTCATATGATTATCTTCATTTATTAATGAGGTGTGTGACATTTATTGATTTGCATATATTGAACTATTCTTGCCTCCCAGGGATAAATCTCTCTTTGTGTATCTTTTCAATGTATTTTTGAATGCTTTTTGCTAATATTTTGATGAGTTTTTCTTCTATCTCTTCATCAGGGATATTGGTTTGCTTTCTTTTCTTGTAGTGTCCTTATCTGGTTTTGGTATCAGAGTAATGCTGGCCTCATAGAATGAGTTTGTGAATGTTTGTTCCTCTTCAATTTTTTAGAAGAGTTTGAGAAGGATTGGCACTAATTGCTCTTTAAATATTTGGGTGAATTTAGCAGTGAAATCATATGCTCCTGGGTTTTCTGCTTTTGTGTGGTTTTGGATTAATGATTCAAACTCCTTACTCACTATTGATCTGTTCATATTTTCTATTTCTTCATGATTCCATCTTGGCCAATTCTTCTAGGTTATCCAAATGTTGGAGCACAGCTGTTTATATTAGTCTGTTATGACCCTTTGAATATCTCTGGTATCAGTTGCAATGTCTTCTCTTTCATTTTTTATTTTAGTTATGAATCTTCTTTAATTTTTCTTAGGCTAGCTAAAAGCTGGTCTATTTTGTTTATCTTTTTGAAAAGCTAGCTCTTATAGTTTTGTTGATCTTTTCTATTGTCTTTCTAGTGTCTATTTCATTTATTTCTGTTCCGATCTTTGTTATTTCCCTTATTCTGTTAACTTTGGGCCTATTTTGCTCTTTTTCTAATTCTTTGAGGTATTAAGTTAGATTGTTTATTTGAGATTATTCTATTTTATTTTTCCTTTAAAGATTTTATTTATTTATTTGACAGACAGAGATCACAAGTAGGCAGAGAGGCCGGAAGAGAGAGAGGGGGAAGCAGGCTCCCCGCTGAGCAGAGAACCTGATGTGGGACTCGATCCCAGGACCCTGGGATCATGACCTGAGCCGAAGGCAGAGGCTTTAACCCACTGAGCCACCCAGGCGCCCCTGTTCTATTTTCTTACTATATGATTTTATCTCTATAAACCTCCTTCTTGGAACTGCTTTTGTAGCATCTCATAGGTTTTGATGTGTAGTGTTTCCATTCTTATTTGCTTTGAAATTTTTTTTATTCCCTTTTGATTTTTTCTTTGACTTACTGATTGTTCAGCAGTGTGCTGTTTAATTTCCACATATTTAGTTAGACAAGTCAGAAATTTAAGTAAATAATTATAATTTAGTAATCTAATGTTAAAATAGATGTACAAACTAACCTCTCAGGGAATACAGAAGAAGGAGTGATTATGTGTAAAGAAGGGAAAGAGGGGAGATTATAAAGGTGGGAGTATCTGAATTTGTGACAGTGATTAGAAGGGAAGAGGGACATTGTAAGCAGATATTCTTGTAGATTCAGAGCCATTCTCTTTCACTTTTGCTTTTGCCGATGTAAACCATTACTTCTTTATGGAATTAGTTATCCTTTCACATGATAAAAAAGAAAACAAATATGTGGATATATAATATGGGAAAATGACAGATCTGTGTCAAAGCCTTGCATGCCAATATTTAAAATATTCATCCTTAGTTTTCTGAAGAGAATATTGTTGTTTTAGGTGGCAAGGATATTCTCCAGGTGGAAGTGTCAGTTAAGAATATCATCTTAACCTCCTCACAAGCAGGTGATAATATATATAAGCTTCCTGACCATTTCCTAGTTGTACACCAGCAAGTGTAAGTAAATATGGTAATTACATAAATTACATAAATACAATCAATAAATTACAGAGGCACTTGGGTGGCTCAGTTGGTTAAGCAGCTGCCTTTGGCTCAAGTCATGATCCCAGAGTCCTGGGACCAAGTCCCACATCAGGTTCCCTGCTTAGTAGAGAGCCTGCTTCTCCCTCTACCTCTGCCTGCCACTCTGCCTACTTGTGCTCTCTATCTCTCTGTCAAATAAATAAAATCTTTAAAATGAATAAATAAATAATTGTGTTTCACTGATGTTTCTGTTCTAGGATATTTTTATTGGTGACTTTTTAGAAAAAGATTCATACATTTAAAACTCTTCTGAAGCTCCAGATGAACCAGATTTATAAAGGTAATGTTTTTGGAGTCTAACAGACTTTAACTAAACTGAAGATTTGTTAGTCACTTGTATTGTTAAAACTTGTTGTAACTGAAAAATAAATTATTATTGAGGGCTTCTTTGTGTACTAGATTTATAAAATGATTAGAACCTTAAATGCTAGAGACTGAGCTTAGGTAAGCAATTGTCTGCTGAAAGCCAAATCTAATTCAAGAAGGAATTAAAAAAAAAAAAATCATAGCTCCTTTTAAAAAATAGTCCCATGGTGGTACAATGAAGACCTCCACATTTCAACCACGAATTTCCTGTCTCATTTCTTTCTGAAGTAAGTTTTTCAGATAATCCGGCTGTTCTCTCTATGATCACAAAAATGTCAGCCGAGTTCTAAAGATGAGAGGAAGCCTATGAGAAACATTAGTTGAAATCTTCACTGTGTGTGATCTTGCATTGCAAGAAAGAGCATCTTTTATATCTTCTGGATTCTCGGACTTCTGTCTGGATTCTTCATGTTATACTATGCTAGCATATTCGTCCCTGAAAGAAAATTTTTCCTTTTTAACATAGTAGGAACGTTCCTATATTACTCAAGGTAGTACTAGCTATCATAACACTTGAACTGAACATTCTCGGTAATTTAAAGCAAGAGAAGCACACTTCATGTGATGTGAAATCCAAATGGGTCATCACAATGGCATGAAACCCTCCAAGCCCTGATTCCAGGATCCAGGCTTCCTTCATCTTGCAGTGCCGCCATGTTCAACAGGTGACTTTGTGGGCTACCATGCTGGTCTGCATCATGGGAAGGACAATGGGCATAGAGAGAATCACAAGGGAGGAGTTTTTAAAGGACTAGTTCTGGAAGCAATGCACATCAGTTTCTCCAACATTCAGCTGGCTGGGCTCAGTGATAATGTCTCAGTAACAAGCTGTGTCCTTAAGGGAAATGGATTTGGTGAGCAGGTTACCAGTGTCCTCCATAGCTTCCTTCTATGTTCTTTCCTTTGCCAGAGGTCTTAAATATTTCTGCTCCTGTTCAGTCTAAAATAATCTGGAAAATTTTTATGTTCCTGTGCATTCTTTAGCTTGTTTTTGTAAATCTCTTTTTAATTGTTCTTTGGTTTTATCAAAAGTAAAGAATTGAAACAACTTGAACTGCAAAGGATTTGTTTCTCATTGAAAATCATTTCCCTTCTTAACACATCCCAATATTTTGAGTAAGATTCAGAATAAATGAGAGAGTCACTCAGTCACTCACTCATTGAATCAGTAAATCTTTTTTGATCACAGGCGCCTACACTGCACCATGAATTCTGGAAAACTGGGACACCTCAGTGAATAAGAGACAAAAAGACCCCTTCCACATGGAGCTTCCACTTAGCTGGAGGAGATAAAACACAGATGAAAAAAGAAACACAGACCCAATGGATGAGATATTTATAAGGTAGAAAAGTAAATGATGAGTGAAATGGAAAAAGGGGAAAAAAAGGTAGAGCAGCATATGACAGTGGGTCAAGAAGGTGGTGTTGGAGGGAAGATGGCCGCACTTTTACACCAAGTGGTAAACCTTACTGAGTGTGTGATGCTTGAATAGCTACTTAAAGGAGAGGCTTCCTAGGAAGAGAGTTCCAAATGGACCGAACAGCTAAGCCAAGACCCTAAGTCATGAGTATGTGTGGCATGTTGGAGAAATAAGCAGAGAGGCAGTGTGGCTCAGGGGAGGAAACGGAGGTAGTAAGAGAAGGAGTCAGAGAGTCACTGGTGCAGAGTGTGAAGCATGCGCATTTTGAAAGATGTTGAGAAGTGGACATGTAAATTGATTTCTTTAAAACTGTAGTTAAAAGAATGTTTAAAGAACACTATGTACTACAGAAATATTTTGAATACAATTGAGTAATATTTTTAATGATATCACGCATACTTTCACTGTATGTTGCAAGTAACCAATATTTTAGTGCATTTTTCAGTTACTTCTTTTGATAGATGCACGACATTTTCAGGGAAAATGACTAGTATTTACAATCCCTTTAAATGTTCTCTTCAGAACTGATGAACAGAGCTTGAGATCGAGGGCCTACAAATTCGGTTCTAGTTCTCATGTCCTACCCTAAAATTCCTTCACTCCCTGTGCTTGTACCTCAGGAGGACTTTCTGCAATCCTGACCCTCCCTCAGTGGTAGACACTCTCTGTCTAGAACATAGTATAAGACTCTAAGTATCAGTACATCTGAAACGAATATAACATTTTAATGGGAATTAAAATAAAAACTTAAACACAAACAAAGAAGATTCTAAGATGAAGACAGTGACTCTAGGAGATTATCCATATACATGCATATGAACTGAAAGCTATTGTTCTCAGAGAGTTTCTTCTTGACTCAGATCTGTTTCTGTGCTGTCCCTCTAGCCATCAGCCCCCCTTGTCCCTAAACGTAGAGAGGGGCGGAGAGAAAGAGCGTGGGAGAAGACTCAGAGTGAAGCGCCTCTCACTTCTCTCATCTCCCCTGTGCTCACAGCAGTGGTAAGTGAGAATACAGGTGTTCCCGGGGTCCTTACAGAGCTCTGCACAGACCAGTAAAACATTAAATAAACATAGAATAGTTTGAAGCAGAAAAGTCCCAAGTTAGATACTCCTCTAGAAATGACAAGTTTGGCTTAGTATGTAAGCCCAAGATAGAATTCCCTAATAGATATATTTTAAATCTTAGAATATTTTCCATATGAACAAATAAATTTTTAAACACATACAAGATCCACGAGAGACACTTGAATTGGGATTTGGTCAAAACTCACTCTACAGAGAAAAACCATTAATTTGGGGAGAATTGGTATAAATGTCAGGGAAATTATAGCGGTTTTTGGATTATCTGCATTTCTTTTCTTCATTAATCAGGTAACTAGGTACTTGGCAATTTGAATGCAGAAACAGGTTCTCATTCATGGTATCTCCATTATTTCTTTGTCTTGGACACAGCAAACTGGTGAATTTAAACTTCCAGTGAGTAAACTATTTAGATTCCTACCTATTTTATTTTCTTTGGGTCAGGGAGTCTGAAATAGGAAGAATGGATGTGCTTTTACTTTATAAACCACTATTGTTGTTGGTTTTTTTAAACATATCATATATATAATTTTCTTGTGTTTGTATTTTTAAAGTCTATTTATTTATTTATTTAAGCGATCTGCACCCAACATAGGGCCTGAGATTAAGAGCCACATGCTCTTCCGAATGAGCCAGCCAGGAGACCCTACAATTTTCCTGTGTTTCATTCAGCCCTCTTTTGACAGAGGTATATTCTTTGGAATGTGCTGATTAACAAAACAAATGTCCATGAAGTATTACACTCTGTTCTGTCCTCATCTGTTTTTATTAAGATGGTGTGGGGTTTCCCATCCTTCCGCATTTCTCCTTTATGACTGTATCTATTTTCATAATTACTTAACTCTATTATCATCATTGAAATGTTTGTACCCATTCAGGTAAGATATATTTTCAAGGTTTTTTTGTTTTCCCTGCATGCAGTCATATTTCACATTAGTCAAATTACCTCCAATTACTTCACATTACCTTCGATATTTAGGGGCAAAGAGATTTCCAAAGCTATCCTAAAGACAATACATCATTCCAAAAATTTAAAATTAATCCCATTTATCTTTCCTGACAAGACAGTTGTGGAAAAAACATAAAAAGAGTGAAGAGCATTTTGAGATGATTGCATTAGAACTTGCCATCATGACTAAAGCTGTGGGTATAATGAGTGATGTATGGCTTCCTGTTCAATGCACTTGGCACTGTCCTCCCCAAAAGCAGTATTTTCAGTGGACTACTGACAACTAAAGAAACTATGCCATATGAAAAAGGTTAGGAGGGCTTTAATTTTAGAAATTTAATTTTTAGGGGATTTGATTTTCTCTTTGGTAGAGAGCTAAGAACTAATTGTGGAGTTGGTTCTCATGAAGTAATACTTTGACATGTTAGAGTGATAACTAATAATTTGCGTATTATTTTCTTCCCTTGGCCATGAGCCTGACTGTCTTGGATGCTGACCTACTACATGTACCTTTCAAAATAAGGTACAGTTTTGATTAGCATCATTATTCAGATAACACTTTTACTTTATATTTCCTCACTGTTAATGAACTATATTTTCTCTGCAGGCCACATTAATCTGTATTAATTTGCATATATGTTCTGTATACATACAATGTGTATGTATATATACAAACATATACACACGTGTGTTCATACATTATTAGTGGTTAATTTACAGGTATATAGAGACAATGGCAAAATTTAATGTTAAAGATTTTTATGCTATTTAAGTCTATTTAAATGATACAATTTTTAAATCTATTTTATTTTCTTTTATTTAAAGGTGTCAATGCGATTTTATGGGGGAAGGAAAGGTTTTTCAACGAATGGTGCAGAATGACTGGATAGCCCATATTGCAAAAATGTACTTTGATCCTCTTTTTCAAGTCACACCACACACACACACACACACACACACACACACACACACACATACACACTGATGACTGATAAAATATAGATCTGAATGCAAAAGCTAAAATCATAAGGCCTCTTAAAAATATGTGACTATATTTGTGACTATATTTGTTCAGGATTTTTTTTAAATTTTAGCTAGTTAACATAGAGTGCAATATTTGTTTCAGGAGTAGAATTAAATGATCTATCACTTCCATACAGCACCCAATGCTTACCACAACAAGCACTCTCCTTAATTCCTATCACCTATCTAGTCCATCCCCCCTACCTCCCATCTATCAACCCTCAGGTTGTTCTCTATAGTTAAGATCCTCTTACGGTTTGTTTCCTTCTCTCCTTGTTTTCTTAACCCCCTTCCCATATATTTATCTGTTTTCTAAATTCCACATATGAGTGGTATCATATCTGCATTTGTCTTTCTCTGATTGACTTACTTCACTTAGCATAAAAAACTCTAGTTCATCCACATCACTGCAAATGGCAAGATTTCATTTTTGATGGCTGCATAGTATTCCATTGTGTATACATATACCACTTCTTCTTTATCCATTCAATAGTCAGTGGACATTTGGGCTTTCTCCATAGTTTGGTCATCGTTGATAATACTGCTACTAACATTGGGGTCCATGTCCCCCTTTGAATCTATATTTTTGTATCCTTTGGGTAAATACCTAGTAGTGCAATTGCTGGATCATAGGGTAGTTCTATTCTTAGATACAGTTTCTTTTTTAATGCTTTCATGGAGGGATTCCTGGGTGACTCAGTCACTAAGCATCTGCCTTCAGCTCAGCTCATGATCCCAGGGTCCTGGAATTGAGCCCCACATCAGGCTCCCTGCTCAGTCTGCCCCCACCTCCCATACTTTCTCTCTTGCATATGCATGCTCTCACTTTCAAATAAATAAACAAATAAATATCTTTTTAAAAATGCCTTTATGGAGGCAATATTAAAAAAGAGCCAGTGGCGTAGTACTGTTAGGGAAATTGGGCCAAACTGTTCTGTCTTAACTGAAACACTAGAAAAATACATGTTCTGCACTGGAAGAGAGAAATGAGCAAAATGTTCATCTTCTAAAAAGAATTAAAAGTTGGCAGGGGTGGAAGGAACCTTACATTAACAAGAGTGAAGCAGCAAAAAGGAAGGTAAATTGTGCAAAATAAGCAATCGGGGGAAAAGTAGGATCGTTGTGAAAGATACTAAAGTATGCACAGTAATCAACAGCTGACAGAATAGCGAGCATGTATGCATTCCTACTCGGAGATAAAATTCAGCAAGAAGTTGCCCCAGGGAGCCCTCTTTCTGGATTTGTTTATACATTTTCATATATTTTTTAAAAATATTTTATTTATTTATTTGACAGAGAGAGAGGTCACAAGCAGGCAGAGAGGCAGGCAGAGAGAGAGGGGGAAGTAGGCTCCCTGCTGAGCAGAGAGCCCAATGAGAGGTTTGATCACAGGACCCTGAGATCATGACCTTAGCCAAAGGCAGAGGCTTAACCCACTAAGCCACCCAGGCACCCCTGTACATTTTATATTGAAGTTATTATAGATTTACAGGAAGATGAAAAGATAGTACAGAGAAGGTATATTTTCTCCCCATGGGCACACTTTAAGGAACTGGCAAACAATGTAAAAACCAGGGTTGGAAATTAGCACAATGTTTGTGTAGTTCTGTTCCACTGGGTTGATTTGTGTAACCACCACCTCAGTAAAGACACACACCTATTCCCTCACAAAGATCTTCCTTCTGTGACCACTTCAGAGTCACACTTAACCCCTTTCTAGCTCCCACCACAAGCCCTAACCCCTGGCAGCTACTAAATGATTTCTCCACATAGATAATTTTGTCATTCTGCAAATGTTGCCTACATTGAAATATACAACTTATGATATTTTATGATTGGCTTTTATTTTTCACTTGGCATAATGCCCTTGAGATTCAGACAAGTTGTTGCATGTTATCAATACTCCATTCCTTTTACTGCTAAGTAGTATTCTGTGATACGGCTGTACCACCGTGCATGTGATCATTCACCTGTCATGAAGTATTTTGGATTATTCTGTTTTGACTATTGCAGATTAAAGCTGCTGCGAACACTTGTTTTTACATGGGCATAAATTTTTATTTCTCTGGAATATATGTCAAATACTGTGACTGCTGCATAAGATGTTCCGCGTGTTCGCTGTTTTAAGGAACTGTCAATTAAGTTCTGGATGGTTGTACCAGTTTGAGTGAAGTATGGGAGAAATCTCACCTCCTTATACATCTTCTTACTTTCCCCCATTCATAATATAAATGTCTTAAGTATTCCCTACACGTTACTGAGTAACACATCGGACAGTGTTAAATTTTTGTTTCAACCATCAAAGGTAAGTTAAAAACTCAAGGAAAAGAAACATCTCTTATGTTCATCCACATTTTTACTCTATTATCTTTTTAAAATTCCTGATGGCCCTAGATTCCTTATCATTTACTTTTTGTTTTAATAAATTCTTTAGCTATTCTTTTAATCAATTAACTAATTAATTGATTAATTAGCTATTCTTTTAGAGTAGGTCTGTTGGTAGTTTTCCTTCATCTGAAAACATCTTGATTTCCCCTCCTTCTTAAAGGACATTTTTGTTTCATACAGAATTCTGGATTGATGGTTCTTTTCATTCAGCACTTGAAAAATGTCATGTCTAATCATCAGGGATATGCAAATCAAAACCACGATGGGCTATCACTTCCCACCAGTCTGAATAGCTAAAACCAAAAAGACAGAAATAACAAGTATTGGCAAGGATGTGGAGAAAAAAATGCTTGAGCACTGTTGGTGGGAGTGCAGGCTGGTGCAGCCACTGTGGAAAACAGTATGGAGGTTCCTCAAAAAATTAAAATAGAGATACCATATAATCTCATAATACCACTGGTGGGTATTTATCCAAAGAAAAGAAGAACAGTAATTCAAAAAGATATATGCACCCTTATGTTTACTGCAGCACTATTTACAATAGTCAAGACATGCAAACAACCCAAGCGTCCACTGACAGATGAAGGGATGAGGAAGATGTGGTGTACACACACGAGCACATCCGCAAATGTTATACAGCCATAAGAAGGGGACGAGGTTGTGTCATTTGCAATGACATATTACATGGAGTTCATGGTATTACATGGAGTGCAAAAGGTCAGAAAAAACAAATACTATATAATTTCACTCATATGTGGAATCTACGAGACCAAACAAATGAATGAGTGAGCAAAAAGCAAACAGAGGACAAACTGATGGCTGCTGGAGGGGAGGAGGATGGGGGATGGGCAGATGGATGAAGGGGAGTGGGAGATCCAGTTATGGGGCTTCCAGTTATGGAATGAATAAGTCATGAGAATGAAAGGCACAACATACGGAAGACAGTCAATGATATTGTAATAACGTATGGTGACAGATGGTAGCTACACATATGGTGAGCGTCATCTAACCTACAGAGTAGTTGAATCACTATGTGGTACACCTGCAACTAATGTAGCATTGTGTGTCAACTAGACTCAAATTTAAAATGTGTTAAAAGAGGAAAAAAAAAAAAAACAAGAAAAATATCGTGCACCTTCCTTCTTGCCTCCATGGTCAGATGGAGGAAATCCACCTGATGAGAAATCTGCTATCTTTTTAATTGTTTCTATCCTTTGCCTACAGGTTTCCTTTTGGGTGGAGACAGGCTATCCCAGCAAAAAAGTAGCAAAGGCCCTGGAAGAGCAAAATGGACAAAGAGGGGAGGAAATTTCAGGATCCATTATGCATGGGTACATGGAATTCAGCCTTGCATTTGAGGAGCATTGTAAAATGCATATTAGAACTGTCCATGTGAGAGATGCAAGATGGATTACGAACCCACTGACCTCCGTCTCACATTGGTCTAGGACTGCCCCACAATTCCTGATTCTCTCTTACTTTCATAATTATACATCCAAGCATGTCCTAGAGCAAACAGCAGGAGACACACAGTGGGGCCAAGGTTAAGTGCCAGAGCTGTTTGTTGCAGTAATGTTTGGAGTAAGGTAGAGACTTGGACGATGTGGCTGGGTAGAAGATGTCCCTACCCGGACCATTTATTCACGAAGGGAAGCTATGGCTTCCAATTCCTCCATGCGAACTTGGCCCCTGAAGATTCTTCCAAAAAGACTGTGATGCGGGGACAAACGTGGTCTCAGGTCTCAGACAGTTCGGTTGCCTTGTCCTCTCAGGGAGGTTTCATCTTCAGATCAGGGCCTGCAAGAGGACATCTGAGTTCAAGCCCCCTTGGATCCTGCTACCCCTCCTCTCTGTCAGTCTCTGAGGATTCATCCCCTTGCTGGGTCAGGACTCTTCCACACTCTTCACAGAGCAAAGACCTCACCCATCCCCTTTGGAAAATCTCAGTCTCCTCCTTGCATGGATTCTTTGGGTGGAAGACTAAAAAATCATTTTTGGGTTCCTCCAAGTTTTCTATAGCAGTGACACCAAATGCTAAATAATAACACTTCTGAAAGTTCGTTCAGGATTACTTGTTCCTTGGGAATATTGAGATTTAACTTGTTTTCAACTGTTTAGAGATAATACTTTGCTTTTGGAAATGTGCAGTTCATGCTGTCAGGATTATACTTGTGATTACCCATTTGGCGGGGATCAGGTCCTACCACATCGAGTGGGATCCAAATAAATCTTCTGGCCAGTGATTTTCTCTTGAGGCCATTTTCAGGTTTGGAAAAGGGGTCACAATTTATGATGGATAAAATTATTAGCTCATAGGATTGTGTTATTTTTAGAGGTAACTTGGAAGAACATCTATGACGGAAATCACGAGTCAGCCATCAATGCTTTTTATCTTTCCATGGATTTATTTAGCCAAAAGAACATCTCTTACTTCTCCTTTCATTATCACCAGGATGACTGCACCATCGGATCTGTCAGGGGCTGTCCTAGCCTCCAGTGCTCCCAGTGTAACAACTCATAGCTCCCCTTTCACACTGAAAAACGCTGCCCAGAATAGGACATCTCCCAAATCACCACGCTTCATTGTTGAATCCAGGCCCTTCTATTGGAATCTTAAGCATGTGTGTCTAAGTGTGTGAGAAGTCCAAGTTGTTTATACAACAAAGTTCGAATGTAACATGTCTTTGAGAATTCTTCCGAGTTCCTTTTGAGCTATGTTCTTTTACTTGGCAGGATTTTTCTGGCTCTCTCAAAGTTTTTATCAAACTAGAAGTCCAGATGGCCAGTTCTTTGGTTGCCCAGTGACAGGGGAGTCAAAGCTGGTTTCTGCATGACAACAATATGTTGAAACTTAACTAGGACAGGAAGCTTTCCCAAAAGATTGCATGAACAGAATGTTACAGATTCTTGAACTCTCCAAAGATTGCTTGTGAGCTGGGAGAGAATCCTATTCCATTTAAGTCTACTTTTCACTACAGTATCACTGCTCTACTTGTGCACAGTTCAGACTTGGTAATTTGGCAAGAAACTTTAAAAAAGAAATGATCACTTTTAGTCTAGTCTAAAATATTAATCTCAAAGATAAAAGTTTGCTGATTTCAGTGTCGAATCAAGAGAGTTGGCTCCCTGTTTAAAGGTATACTTGGAATTTTCCTTAGATGTTATTCAGGGTTTATTATCTAAATTTATTTTTCAAGATAAAATTTATCCACATGGTATAGAAAGAGATTAAACAGGGAATTTGGTAAATACGATCAGATGGGCTTTAAATTAAAGTTATTTGTTTTGAAATTTCCTAAACCTGTATTTCCTTCTAATTATTAAGAAAAATACCTTTTTTCTTTCTTTCTTTTTGGCTTGTTAAATTTCTATTTTAATTCCAGTTAGTTAACATATAGAGTCACATTAGTTTCAGGTATAAGGAAAATATTTCTAAAGTGACCAATAAAAATCCTCAATGGTTTTATAAAATTAAGAAATGTTTATATTGCAGTTCTGAAGGAAGGTTAAGACAAGGACATTTTATGGTCTTTATGCTTAAGAGCTTTGCATTTTTAGTCAGGACCTAACTGCAAAAGGAAATTTGGAGTTTTATTTGAAATGTGGGCATTTTAAACAAATGTAAAACTCTCTTGTCTTGGAGAGTGACCCAAATCCATGCTAATTTAACCTTAGTTTTCTTGATCAGTGAAATACATTTGAGTTGACTATTAAATTTCATTTGAAGTTTGTAGTGAAAGAAAGTACATCATCGAAGTTAATTGTGTAATGGCAGCAAGCTGGGGGTTCTGGTAGTTACAATGTTAAGAATCATCAACCATTTTCCGGAAGTAAATCTACAGAACTACCACACAGGAATATTCTCACAACTTCTCTCTCCCTGATGTACAGAGGTTTCTTTTCTGGACTTGTCTGATATTAGAACCTAAGATATGCTGGATACCATGGATTTTAACTCATGGATGAGTTTAGAGAGGGAACTTGATAAACTCAGATAAAAGAAAACATTTCACCCTGTAAGTTTCCTGAGCTACTTTGGGGACCTGGAGAACTGTCCATTGGGGAGAAATTCTGACATGTGGTTTCTGGAGCAATTGGTGCATTTGGGGCCATCAGTTTCCAGAAAAAGTGTGCCTGTTTCAGAGAGATAGCCACGGGGTTAGAGGATGGGTAAGACAGAGAAAGGGAACATCTAACCTCTGGCACTCTTGGTGCCTTTGCACAAAATGCAGTCCTGCTTGTAGGACATCACGTTCTTTCAAACTGACCTGTCAGGTACGTAATCTCGCCACTCCACAGACCACAGAATCTCATCGCCACTAGCTAGTGGCTTCATGGTACCAATCTTTTAATTGGGCTGGGTGACAGGATGGAGAATGGCTATTTCTCCTAGTCTGTGGCATAAAATGATATAATTTTTATTCCATTCTTTTCAGATTTTAGAAAAATTACTCTTAATTTTTAAATTCCTGTGTCTGTCTCTGTGTCTTCTCTCTCTCTCTCTCTCTCTCTTTTTCTTTCTGTCTTTCTTTCTGATACATACTAGAATCCAGAGGGAAAAGTTCCAACCTGAGACACCGCTATAGTGGTCCACAATACAGATCACTGCCCTCCATATCTTACTGTGTTCCCACCTTAGACGCCTAAAGCCTCTTTCCTTCTTCAGGATGATGATCCTAAGCCAATAATCAAGCTCATTATGTGTCAAGAAAGCTTCCTATAATTTTAGGTTCACTGGCTCATTTTACTGTCACAATCACTACCAAGGAAGAACTGATATTATTCCGTTTTTACAGGTGGGGAAACTAAGGTCAAAGGAGATGACCTACTTGGCCCAAATCACACAGAAGGGAAGGAACAGAGCCAGGGTATTAGCTTCTCAAAGACCCGCTCAACTCTGCTTTGAATACACATCAGTCTAACAATACCTCACATCAACATATCAGAAAAAACCTTCCATCTCCCAAATCCTGAACTGGATTTCAAAAAATATACTTATGGATCAGACAGCACCTGTAGGAGTTTAATGCTCTGATTAGGATGACCAAGTTACCATCATATTTATTAGCATAATTATATAACACAGATTTTAGCAAAATTAAAACTACACATTTTTTTGCAAACATAAAAAAATTACTTTTTTCTCCCCCAATTTCAAGCCAGTGTCTCAATCTGACATCTAAAGTGCATTGAATTATTTGTGCTTGGAAATGTTTGCTCAAATTTGTTGATACCATTAAAATACTTTAAACACAGGCAGTTATGAGTTATTTAAAGAATCTTATATAATTATTTAAAAATCTCATGAGTGAGTCATGTGGTCGTTTGGTGCTCACGCACTTTTGAACATCCCCGCTACACGAAGGGACCTCTCTTCCTGCCCACCACAGCTCCCCTTCCCCTTCTGGCAGGTGTATCTGATTGTTATGTTATTATCTGTCCTTTGTTTTTACATGCCATAACTTTAAATATATATATTTGAACGTCTGTGCTTTATTCCAATTCATTTAAATCATGTCTCCCTGTTTCTCCATTCTAGCCAATACTTTTCTGGTCTCCTCGCTTCCTCCAAAAATGCCTCCAAGATTTTGTCAGTTTTTTCTTTATTTTTACATTACCAAGTTAGTGGCATTTATTTCTATTTGTAGCTGTACTTTCTTCATGGTTTATCTAGAGCTTCATTTTAAAGTGGAAAACCCAGCAAAATAGCATCTGAATGACGGTGTGCAGTAGGTGCTGTCCTCCTCGGAGCTACAGAAGATGGCAGGATTCCGTTGTCTTCGTTTTAAGTCCAAGCTCATTAACTGCTGGGTCACCTCCAAGAGACTGTTCTTAGGTCAAGGTCAAAAATAATTATCTTTTCTCATATTCCTTCAATTACTATTCAAATTATGACATGTTTTAAACAGCCTTACATGTGTACCTGATTTTCTTACGGCTTTGGATTTTCCTGGAGTTTCTAACTGTGCCCAGCTGGGGAAGCCAGGCACTCACTCACAACCTCTTCCAGCTCGAAGCTGTGCTGCCTTTAGGACAAGGGTGATGCTGGCAAAGTTCCTCTTACCCTCACATATGTTTCCAAACTCGTATTCATTCACTTATTTTTGTTTCAGTGGAATACTGGGTGCTTCTCTGAAACCTGGACTTGTCCAAAGACCTTCCTATCCTGGGGTGTCTGGCCAAGTTAGCATTCTGCATGTTCTCCCAGACCATGGCTGTGAGGGGCTGGGGCCATTTGCAGACTCTGCAACCCATAGGGAGATCTGTCTGCCTGCTACCTGACACACGCAGAGGCAGGACTTCTCCTGGATCCCTTGGGTCCTTCAAGTCCCACAGAGGCACTTTGGTCATCAACAGATGCTGATGTTAATTTTTTGAAGGGGACAAAAATGACAGATGTCTTAGGCTGCCATGACACTGACTTCATTTAGTGGCCATTCTTTTCTAATGAGAAATGAGCACTTCTGCCAGACAGTGGGATTAGAGGCATCTGGATTTCTGGGTTTTAAAGAGCATCTACTAAGATATTCACATCTTAATTCTCAGGGTCCCATTCCTGTTCTGTTAGGGATTTGACTTTGGCATAGGAGACTTGCTGGAGCTAAGAATTTTTATAGGATACAGTGATTTTACAGATGGACTATGGCAGTTCTATGCCGTCTCTGGGGACATCTGGAAATACAGCCCAGACTCTTGGTCAGATAAGTCAAGAGGCTAACGAATGACTTAGGACATGCTGTTAGAAGTCTGGAACTTCCTGGCACGACCCAGGTTGGTATGTTTATTGATGGCTTATATTTGGCATAAGTGGACTATGCAGTCTGATTTGGCTAGATGACTGTAAGGGAACGGAGGGCCCTGCTGGACCCTTTTAGGAGGCTCTCTCAGAACCACATTCGTTCAAACCTTAGAGGCTCAGTCCACAGACAAAGCATGACCTTGTGCGACTAAGAAGGACCCAAGCAGTGATGCATGGAAGTTTCCTGAGCCTGATGCTTGCTTGCATTCTCTTTCTCCCACTGTCCTTTGTTTCGATTAAAAGCCTTATATGAGTTCTGTGGAATCCTGTGACTCCTTCCAGTCATCCGACGCTGCTGTAAATATGGCAGGATTTAATCTGACGATTTCGTCTGGAGCCCCATGCTTCATTCCCTCGGCTCTCCATTTGCAGGAAGTCGGGCTTCCTTCCATGCTGGCCAGGAGCTTCTTAGGCTTTCAGATTTTGTTAGTTGGTGATTAATCATCCTGGGCCTGTCATTATCTCTCTTCACTGAATTGATGGCTCCATCACAGCCACCCAACCAGTCATCTGTCCCCTCATCCTTCTCCAGCGCAGGACTATTGCCTGAGCCCGCGCCCTCCCCTTCACCATTACCCCGCCCCGGTCCACTAGGACGACGGCACGATTGCAGTCGTGGCCTATCTGATCTCCACCCACCACTGGAAATAAGGTCCTTAATGCCAAATTTTAGAAGCTGTTTCCCAGTAAGAAGCACAGTGACTAGCCAATAAGCAGGCGATACTCGCCACAGCCTGGGGGTGAGCCCGTTGGCTTGAGGAAAGAGGTGTGGACTACCAGGGTACCACTACATTTGCTCTGTGCTCTCACCTGTTTGTACCTTTAAGTATTATCACTATTTTCAAGTATACTTGACATCCAATATCCTATTAGTTTCACGCGTACCTCATTGTGATTCCATATTTTCATACACCATGAAATGATCCCCACAACAGGTGCACTTACCACGGGTCACCACACGAAGTTATTCCAACATCCCTGACCATCTTCCTGAAACTGTGCATTACAGCCTCACGACTTGTTTATTTTACAACTAGGAGTCTCTACCTCTCAACCCCCTCATGTATTTCATCTCCCCACCAACCTCTTCTCTCTCAGAACCAACAGATTCCTCTCTCTATGAGTCTGTTCCTGTTTTATTTTCTTTATTTTGCTTTTAAACTCTGGGTAGAAGTGAAATCATACTGTGTTTGCCTTTCTCTGTATAACTTGTTTCACTTTCCATCATACGGTCTAGACCCGTATTTGTACATTTTTAACAGACGACTTAATATGTTTTTAGGAGGAAGGTAAGGCAAACTTATGTGTTTATTCTGTTATCTGGAAGTGATGGTAAATAGGCCATTTTTAAAAAAACCTTTTGTTTAATACTGACTTGTTCAGCCACACCATTATTCCATATTCTAAATAATCTCTCAATTTATCCCCAGACAGGAATATTTGAGACAAAGTAGGCAATACCACAATCTAGTCAAATACTCACATACATTCAAATAGAAACCAGCATTACTCAAGACCTAAAAACACAAACTGCTAAATGAATAATTCAATATATTTCCTCAAGAATATGAAACTGTTCTAGCCACTGTAAAGGAATTTAAATAGGACTAAAAGCCCTCCTGAGGTCAGGATATTTTTTTCTTTTGTGAAGTAAGCAGAAAATAATCATCATATGAGTTATTTTTAATATTAATTTTTAATTATCTTCGTTATGGAAGAAGCGGGAACAGTGGATTAACCACCCGGAGATGCGTTTGGTCAAAGTAGGCCAGAGGGTGAGTGACATCCGACCAGCCTTCATCAGCAGGGTCCTTACTCAATGCCACCTTAAGGTGGCAGAGTGGGCCTGTCTGAGACTGATGAACAAGGCCTTGTCAACCTACTCCCAAGACTCCCGGTGACATGGCAGTGTCCAGTGACCCAGCAATTACAAATCAGTGAATGTGTTCTAAGGAAATCGTTGGAACTGCACACAGAAACGTGTGATCCATGATCACTGACAGAATACTGAAAATAAACAAAATGCCCCTGGTGGCTGGATAAATAAATTATAGCTCTTAATGAGGATAGAATAAGATGCAGGTATTAAATAAATATATTGTAGGAGAGAAAATGCTTCCCCATTCCTGATTAAGGTAAATTAGCTCTGGAAATATTTATTTACACGTACACCTCGGAAATGCTTTCCTTGAAGCCTTATATTTAGCCTTAACATACATTTTTCCAGTTCCCTCAACTCTTCTCACTCAAGTCTCCTGATAAGCATGCTGTTGCTATCACACCCGTTGCCATCTTGCTCAGCTTTTGCCGGGAACACTGTTTTTCAGGACTTGATAATATCATGAATAGTACTGGTCTACAAAAATGCCTCATAAAAAGCTACTTATCAAAAGTCACTGCTGAACAGATCTTGTCACGTGAATTTAACTGATTTAAAACATGTGAAAATAAACACGCTCTGCCAATGGTAGAAAGCGATGTGAAGACGGAAATACATTTTTTTTTTCAAGTTTCTGTGAGTATTCTACAAGTCATGGAAAGGGAAGAAAACAATGAAAATCTACACTTAGAAAAATTCTGAACGCTTTTAGAGTTTAATTCCTTCTAAAGCCCAGGAAATGCTAGTTTTTACCTCTCATCCAAATGAGGTCCTGTTGTGGGGAAACATTTTATTTCTCCTTGGATAGAAAATAACGGGAATTTTTTTCTTTTAATAACTTGGTGTTAACTCTACCATTTTTCTTCATATATATATATATATATATATATATATATATATATA